>NC_074703.1:24201169-24443306 GCF_029448725.1 Salvelinus fontinalis | reverse complement strand
TATGTTTCATGCTCTCAGGAAACTAGTCTTGCAGACATTCCCGCACAGGCACGCACACACACAGCACTGACGATCTGTGAACAGCTGTCAGTCAGCAGTAGGTCCTTGCAGTGCAGCTGTGGCTCCTCTCCTCCAACTAGAAGGACTAGGAACGTGCTGACTTGCACAGCTAATTCTCCAGTGATAAATCAACATTGAGTGTTCATTTTAGCAGTGGTTCAGTGTCTATACTGGTCCACACTTTTCAGTGTTAAACTAACCCACTACTTAGTGTACAGCTTATTTGCATATTTCTCAGAGTGCCTTGCGTTTCGATTGAATTGTAGAGTTACCACCAATGACTGTATTTGTTAGTGACAGAGACATGGTTGTTGCATTAGTCCATTTTCTGTTTGGTGGCTTTCACCAAGTGCGATCCCAAGCAAATCTTATAATTAAATTGTATTATTTACAGCAGTACAACACATATCCCCAAAAATCATCCAAAAACAATAAGCCACGAAACCACCACTTTTTGCCAAAAATTGTAATGATTACAAATGAGAGAGAAGTTAATGGATTTATATAGAAATGAAGGACCAATGTGCCAGCAGGCCTGTTGCAGCTTTGAACACAGCAGTTGTTTTCTTGTGGGTGAAATATTTTGTGTGATATGATTTGCACGGGCAACACGCAGTTACTCCCGCTACTACTGAGCACTTCTACTTACACCAGCTATGCCCCGTGCAGCCCATGAACTCTCTGGTCTCGGCGTTCCATAGATATGTCTTCACATCGAACGCTTTCTCGTGGAGCGTCCTCACACACACACACACACACACACACACACACACACACACACACACACACACACACACACACACACACACACACACACACACACACACACACACACACACACAGATTAGTTGTTAGTGTGTCTCAGAGGTAGAGAGTCAGTGAGGTGAGATGAGGTACAACTAATTAGCATCTCATTACATAAGATTAGATGACAGAGACACGACATCTCCCCTTTAAGAATAGACCAGGTGCCAAACACATCTGAGACACATACTCAGACCAAGAAAGATGCAAATGGCACAGACAGACTCAATGTGTCCACTATCACAGAGTTATGGTTCCAGTCTCATTCGCTCTCTCTTCCAGCCCTCCTCCCACCTCTCTCCCTCTCAGCAGGTTAGAGGATTACGTGGACCAGCATTCCTCTGTGTGATGGACTCATTCATCATGTGACCCACCTGCTGGCTGCACCTGTCTTGTTGCGGGCTTTGGTTGCAGTGCAGCGTGGGTAATCTATCAGGGCCTGAGGGCGCCCGTCAATTGCGCATCCATTTCTCTCTCTTTCTCACTCCCACTCCATCTCTCCATCCCTCCCTCCCAGCACCCTTTCTTTCTTTCTTTCTCTCTCCCTCTCTCCCTCCACCCTCTCTCTCCTTCCCTCTTTCTATCTCCGTCTATCTGATTTATTAGCCGTAGCGCCTGGGGAGCAGGAGGTAGCTGTTTCTGTCACAGGATTTCATGCTTGCAGGAACACAAGTGTCATTTAACCAGGCATGGGGGGGAAAACTTTCCTTGTTGTTCAAAAATGAATTTCAAGCCTCATCTGCTCTTCCTGAATTCCCCCGTTCACAGGCTAACACCCCTGAGAAAACACTTTCACACAAACAGCACCCTGCCTGGCAATATGAGGGTTGGGTGTCGTGATCATCATTGAGACAGGGGCCGGGGGGGGGGGGGGGGGGGGTAAGAGATAGACAGAGAGAGAGAGAGGCGAGAAAGTGAGAGAGAGAGAGAGAGGGAGTGAGAGAGAGAGAGAGAGAGGGCAAGAGAGAGAGAGAGAGAGAGAGAGAGAGGGCGAGAGAGAGAGAGAGAGAGAGAGAGACAGAGAGAGAGAGAGAGAGAGAGAGAGAGAGAGAGAGAGAGAGAGAGAGAGAGAGAGAGAGAGAGAGAGAGAGAGAGAGGGCGAGAGAGAGAGAGGGGGTTCCCCATCAGTGCACCCCAATGTCCTCGCCTCTCCCTGATCACCTCGTAAAGGCAGACATTACTGTGCCAACGGCCCCAAACTGAGACACAACTTAAGCTTTATCACTCAATCTACTGACTCCCCACAAGCTTTACTACTGTGGCTGGAACATGATAAACACCATAGAGAATGAATGAGCTTCAGCTACAACTCATCCATCTAGTCTGGTGAGACAGTGCCAGAGTACCGCAATCAGTGACAATCCAACTCCGCACACAGGTGTGTCCGTGTTTGTATGTGCGTGTGTGTGTGTGTGTGTGTGTGTGTGTGTGTGTGTGTGTGTGTGTGTGTGTGTGTGTGTGTGTGTGTGTGTGTGTGTGTGTGTGTGTGTGTGTGTGCGTGTGTGCGTGTGTGCGCACGTGGGCGTGCATATGTGTGCGTGCGTGCGTGCGTGCACGCGTATGCGTGCGTGTGCGTGTGTGTGTGTGCGTGACCTGCGTGCTAGGTGATAAAGGTAGGTGTGGGGGGACCTAGGGCTGTTTAAAACATCATCAAACCATGACTCATCCCATAGTTTTTTCACAACCCCACCTCTTGAGGGCTGCTCCACGCTCCATGACTTTACTACGGTCACCATCATTGAATGGTCCTAAATGAAGGGCAAGTGAAGGCCAGACATGTGAGTTTTTGCTCTGCTTCCAGAGTGCTTTTCAAGAGGCTCAAACTACTTTGTAATGGGTAAACTCACCTCATCCACCACCGATGTGGAGACTGAGTCGTGCTCTCTGTGTCTGTCCATGGAGGACGGGGAGAGTTTTGTATGCACTCCCAGACATGGGTGTAGAGATGTAAAGTAGAGCAGGCCTGGAAAGCTACAGTAGGATGAATATTTTAGTGGATTAAAGGCTAAAGGAGCATCGCTTCCATATCTTCCTCTTTCCCTCTCTTTCTCTCACTACCTGATTAATATTACATGAGAAGCCTGGCGTCTTTCTGAGTGGAGATTAGTTCAGTTTATTGTACACTAACACTCTCTGGTTCTCGGACACACCACCAAACACACACACACACCATTGAACCAATTAGCGATTCGTAATTACTGGCACATGGGAAATGTTTGGGGGAAAATAAAGATTCCGTGACTAATTCCCCAGGAGCCATTTTGAACCAGAAACCACATCTTTCATAACTCTGCCTGCCATCCACAGGGAGGAGAGGTGCTGTGTGCCATTCTGACAGCTGGTAATGGTTGTGGCTCACGCTCTGAGGAACACCGCAGAAAGAAGGATGGAGGGAAGAGAGGAGAAAGACGACAGGAGAACCGCACCGTACTACTCAAGGATAAAGGGAGCAGTTGCACTTTGGGATAGCGGGACGGAGTGATAGAGAGAAGGAGAGAACCGTGACGCATTTAGGGAGAGATGAAGGGAGGAAAGGAGGAGTGCCGACAGCGGAGGAGGAGAGAACCGTGGATGGAGAGGACAGTTACACTCAGGGAGGAAGGTGGATGGATTTGTGGAGGATGTTAACTTGACGTTGACGTCGCCAAGAAGCACTTCCTGTGAAGAGATAGAAGGATGGACCCAAGAAGATCAGTGTGTGTGTGTGTGTGTGTGTGTGTGTGTGTGCGCGTGTGTGTGTGTGTGTGTGTGTGTGTGTGTGTGTGTGTGTGTGTGTGTGTGTGTGTGTGTGTGTGTGTGTGTGTGTGTGTGTGTGTGTGTGTGTGTGTGTGTGTGTGTGTGTGTGTGTGTGTGTGTGTGTGTGTGTGTGTGTAGTGCTGGTTTGTGGTGAAAAGTACAGTACTATATATAAACAATTAATCCACCCATTCTCTTAATGTGTACGGGTAGCAATATGGGAATACTACACATCTCTGAAAGTGACACAGCTAGGTGACACAGATTACCACAACTACAGGCCACACCAGCTATGACACTGACACAGATTACCACAACTACAGGCCACACCAGCTATGACACTGACACAGATTACCACAACTACAGGCCACACCAGCTATGACACTGACACAGATTACCACAACTACAAGCCACACCAGCTATGACACTGACACAGATTACCACAACTACAGGCCATAACAGCTATGACACTGACACAGATTACCACAACTACAGGCCATAACAGCTATGACACTGACACAGATTACCACAACTACAGGCCATAACAGCTATGACACTGACACAGATTACCACAACTACAGGCCACACCAGCTATGACACTGACACAGATTACCACAACTACAGGCCACACCAGCTATGACACTGACACAGATTACCACAACTACAGGCCATAACAGCTATGACACTGACACAGATTACCACAACTACAGGCCACACCAGCTATGACACTGACACAGATTACCACAACTACAGGCCACACCAGCTATGACACTGACACAGCAGTGATAAGATCAGAGCAGCACCATTCTATCCACTGTCGGCTACTACTGAGTGATCTGATGGCTGCAGGCACCCTTCAAAAGGCTGCGGCGCAATACCACTATCACCACTACTACCACCACCACTATTATAACCAGTACCACTACCACCACCACTACTACCACCACTACTATTATAACCAGTACCACTACCACCACCACTACTACCACCACCACTATTATAACCAGTACCACTACCACCACCACTACTACCACCACCACTATTATAACCAGTACCACTACCACCACCACTACTACCACCACTACTATTATAACCAGTACCACTACCACCACCACTACTACCACCACCACTATTATAACCAGTACCACTACCACCACCACTACTACCACCACCACTATTATAACCAGTACCACTACCACCACCACTACTACCACCACCACTATTATAACCAGTACCACTACCACCACCACTACTACCACCACCACTATTATAACCAGTACCACTACCACCACCACTACTACCACCACCACTACTACCACCACCACTATTATAACCAGTACCACTACCCCTTTCACCACTACTACCACCACCACTAATACAACCAGTACCACTACCACCACCACCACTACCACCACCACTATTATAACCAGTACCACTACCACCACCACTACTACCACCACCACTATTATAACCAGTACCACTACCCCTTTCACCACTACTACCACCACCACTAATACAACCAGTACCACTACCACCACCACTACTACCACCACCACTATTATAACCAGTACCACTACCACCACTACTACCACCACCACTATTATAACCAGTACCACTACCACCACCACTACTACTACCACCACTATTATAACCAGTACCACTACCACTATCACTACTACCACCACCACTATTATAACCAGTACCACTACCACCACCACTACTACTACCACCACTATTATAACCAGTACCACTACCACCACCACTACTACCACCACCACTATTATAACCAGTACCACTACCACCACCACTATTATAACCAGTACCACTACCACCACTACTATTAAAACCAGTACCACTACCACCACTACTACCACCACCATTATTATAACCAGTACCACTACCACCACCACTACTACAACCAGTACCACTACCACCACCACTATTATAACCAGTACCACTACCACCACTACTACCACCACCATTATTATAACCAGTACCACTACCACCACCACTACTACCACCACCACTATTATAACCAGTACCACTACCACCACCACTACTACCACCACCACTATTATAACCAGTACCACTACCACCACTACTACCACCACCACTATTATAACCAGTACCACTACCACCACCACTACTACCACCACTATTATAACCAGTACCACTACCACCATCACTACTACCACCACCACTATTATAACTAGTACCACTACCACTCTCACCACTACTACCACCACCACTATTATAACCAGTACCACTACCACCACTACTACCACCACCACTATTATAACCAGTACCACTACCACCACCACTACTACCACCACCACTACTACCAACACCACTACTACCACCACCACTATTATAACCAGTACCACTACCACCACCACTACTACCACCACCACTATTATAACCAGTACCACTACCAACACCGCCACTACCACCACCACTATTATAACCAGTACCACTACCACTATCACCACTACTACCACCACTACTACCACCACCACCACTACTACCACCACCACTACTACCACCACCACTATTATAACCAGTACCACTACCACTACTACTACCACCACTACTACTACCATCACTACTACCACCACCACTATTATAACCAGTACCACTACCACCACCACTACTACCACCACCACTATTATAACCAGTACCACTACCACCACCACTATTATAACCACTACTACCACCACCACCACTACTACCACCACCACTACTACCACAGCCACCATTAAAACCAGTACCACTACCACCACCACTATTATAACCACTACTACCACCACCACTACTACCACTACCACTATTATAACCAGTACCACTACCACCACCACTACTACCACCATCACTACTACCACCACCACTATTATAACCAGTTCCACTACCACCACCAATTCTACCACCACCACTATTATAACCAGTACCACTACCACCACCACTATTATAACCAGTACCACTACCACCACCACTACTACCACTACCACTACTATAACCAGTACCACTACCACCACTACTACCACCACCACTATTATAACCAGTACCACTACCACCACCACTACTACTACCACCACTATTATAACCAGTACCACTACCACCACCACTCCTATCACCACCACTACTACCACCACCACTATTATAACCAGTACCACTACCACCACCACTACTACCACCATCACTACTACCACCACCACTATTATAACCAGTACCACTACCACCACCAATTCTACCACCACCACTATTATAACCAGTACCACTACCACCACCACTATTATAACCAGTACCACTACCACCACCACTATTATAACCAGTACCACTACCACCAACACTACTACCACCACCACCATTATAACCAGTACCACTACCACCACCACTACTACCACCACCACTATTATAACCAGTACCACTACCACCAACACTACTACCACCACCACCATTATAACCAGTACCACTACCACCACCACTACTACCACCACCACTACTACAACCAGTACCACTACCAACACCACTACTACTACCACCACTATTATAACCAGTACCACTACCACCATCACTACTACCACCACCACTATTATAACTAGTACCACTACCACTATCACCACTACTACCACCACCACTATTATAACCAGTACCACTACCACCAACACTACTACCACCACCACCATTATAACCAGTACCACTACCACCACCACTACTACCACCACCACTATTATAACCAGTACCACTACCACCAACACTACTACCACCACCACTATTATAACCAGTACCACTACCACTATCACCACTACTACCACCACCACTAATACTAACACTATTATAACCAGTACTGCTACCACCACCACTATTATAACCAGTACCACTACCACCACCACTACTACCACTACTATAACCAGTACCACTACCACCACTACTACCACCACCACTATTATAACCAGTACCACTACCACCACCACTACTACCACCACCACTACTACCACCACCACTATTATAACCAGTACCACTACCACCACCGCTACTACCACCACCACCATTATAACCAGTACCACTACCAACACCGCCACTACCACTACCACTATTATAACCAGTACCACTACCACCACTACTACCACCACCACTATTATAACCAGTACCACTACCACTATCACCACTACTACCACCACTACTACCACCACCACCACTACTACCACCACCACTACTACCACCACCACTATTATAACCAGTACCACTACCACTACTACTACCACCACTACTACTACCATCACTACTACCACCACCACTATTATAACCAGTACCACTACCACCACCACTACTACCACCACCACTATTATAACCAGTACCACTACCACCACCACTACTACCACCACCACTATTATAACCAGTACCACTACCACCACCACTACTACCACCACCACTATTATAACCAGTACCACTACCCCTTTCACCACTACTACCACCACCACTATTATAACCAGTACCACTACCACCACCACTAATACAACCAGTACCACTACCACCACCACTACTACCACCACCACTATTATAACCACTACCACTATCAACACCACCACCACTAACACTACCACCACCACCACTACTACCACCACCACTATTATAACCAGTACCACTACCACCACCACTATTACAACCAGTACCACTACCACCACTACTACTACCACCACCACTATTATAACCACTACCACTATCAACACCACCACCACTAACACTACCACCACCACCACTACTACCACCACCACTATTATAACCAGTACACCTACCACTACCAACACCACCAACACCACCACCACCACTATTATAAACACTACCCCTACCACTACCACAACCAACACCACCAACACCATCACCACCACCACCACTATTATAACCAGTACCTCTACCACTACTACCACCACCACCACCACCACTACCACCACCACTATTATAACCAGTACCACTACCATTATCACCACTACTACCACTACCATTATTATAACCAGTACAACTACCACTATCACCACTACTACCACCACCACTATTATAACCAGTACCCCTACCACTATCACCACTACTACCACCACCATTATTATAACCAGTACCCCTACCACTACCACCACTACTACCACTACCACTATTATAACCAGTACCACTACCACCACCACTACTACCACCACTACTACCACCACCACCACTACCAACACCACCTTGCGGCAAAACAGTTCACTGGCCCCCCTCTTGACAGTAAAGAGGAAAATGTTCAGTTCATTTCTTCCAATTCTACACGTTGCCATGGGGTATAGAGAAGATGTTTCTGTTTTAAAGATCATTTGATGCAATTCGACACATTTCGTAATGACTTCTTATGCCATGTTAATATGATATCTGAGTGAGAATGACTATCAAAATCCTTGGGAGCCCCTTAGAGGTCAAGGCCCCTGGGCACGTGCTCTGCGTGCCAGTTGGTGTTCGGCCATGATTACTACAAGTTTAGATAGCTGGCTAGACTAAGTACCAATCAAAAAATTGTTAGCTGACATGGCTAATTGAGTGACTGTCAGTAACTGACATGATAAGGAGAAAACCTGCCAATTCACAACCAAATTTCAAAATTGCATCTGGTATATTCTACTAGTCTTACTCTCCAGGGTAATTTGAGACCCCAACCGAGTTCCAAATAAAATGTGACCGCTTATGCCCGGAATCGGCCCTTTATCCACTGTCCATATAGTGCACTACTTTTGTCCAAACCCCAACCTCATGAGACTGTTTTGCAACCACCCTATTTGTTTGAAAAGCTAATATCCATCCCAATAACTCTGAGGGAACAGTCACTGATGAGATTAAGTTTTTCCTTCCCTCAGACTAAGTCTACTCCTCCAGCTTTACATATATGAACAGGATGAAAGAGGCTTTCTGTAGGACTGGTTCTCTACACCCTGCAGTGTCAACAGAGCAGAGCAGAGACAGCAGTACGGATCTCAGATCAGCCGTCCGTGTCTGCTCTGCTCTAATTAGAGCTCTGACAGCAGTTGGTCACTGATCCAGAGACATTTGTTAAACCCCTGAAGAGCTGAATCACATTGACAGTAGCTGTATGTAATAACATGTGTAATAACAAGTATTACCATGTAATAACGGAACAGAACATAGATGTGAGCTCTGACGTGGTCTACACCTCATTCTACCACCTCTGAGTGGAGGAGAGGGAGAAAATGAAAGTGGCATACAGAGAGAGAGAGAGACAGAGAGATATATAGCCTAATTGTGTTATCTGTATTAAAGTAGAAAGCAATGGGTTAGAAGAAGCCTACATAACCAACCCATAAATTAAAATGCAATATCCATTTAAGGCCAGCTATGTAAACTCTAACATTGATTTATCCTGCAATAGATGTCGTTCAATTGGTCAAATTAATTTTAATCTAATCAAGGGGAAAGTAATCTCTCAAGTGGAAAGTAATCTAAAAGTAACTGAAAGTAATCCGATTACATAACCCAGTTTGGGTACTCAAAGGGTACTGTTTGCACATTTTGGACAGGTAACTTGCAACAGTAATAGATTATATTTACAAAGTAAGCTACCCAACCCTGTACACATATCATGCTATCAAACATCTCCATATCCCTCCCCGGATAGAGACCGGCCAACAGAACCTAACCATCTCTGGCCCTGCCCACTATATGTTCTTGGAGTCTTTGATTATAGTCTCTGTTTACAGGGATGTGCTGAGGGTCACCGATACATGATCACCTGTCTAGAGGCCTGGGGGCAGGAGAGGGAGGGGGGAGTGTTGGTGATCAATGACGGAGAGGAGGGGAGTGTTGCTGTGTGCGTGTGCAGTGGGACATGTGGCAGTGCTAAGCACAAGGGGATCAGTGTGAGGCATGCTAACCCTCCTTAGAGGGGAGTCATGTACGCACACTCACAAACACACACACTCTGCCCGAGGAAGTCCAGCATCAGACTTTTACTCCCTGTGTTAGTGAGAAATGCCAGAAGAAACAAACACACACACACACATAGGGCCAGCCAGGGCATGGTGCCAGGGAAAGAGCCAGTCTGTGATGATGGGCCAATTTTGGTTATTTGGTGACCCAGCGTTGGTTAAATAGTGGACAGAACACATGTTGGATTATTTTGACCTAGCCAGTTGGGTTGATTTTTGGGATTACCCAAACATAGGTTAATTTAACCATAAATTGGGTATTTGTTATTCTCATGCTGGGTTGTCCTAGCAATTGGGTCTTTTTTTATGGAATCCTTAGGTTATTTTCAGGAGGTGTGGCTAATTAGGGGCGTGTCTTTCAACTACATCTTATTGGCTACCCATGAGAGTAAATCTCATTCCTGTTCATCATCTTCAATTTACATACTTTAAACTAGTGAAAACATCATTTTTTGGGGGGGCAGATCCTTCTGTAATATTAAGACTATATATTATAGTAAGATATTCCAACAACTGGATTAGGGAATTAGGGATTTCATACACTTATGTAAGTGTATTGAATCAACAAAAATATCAATGTTAAATCTTAACATGTCATAACACTGCAACATAACAGTTTAATACATTTTACAGGGATTTTTTTATAGACATTTGGAAAGTTTGCAAAGAAAATAGGTAAATAGTGGACAGAACAGCGGGTCAGATCAGAAGACTAGAGGCATGGCTGAGCATGGGTGTGGCTTTTAGATAGTTTGTTGTGGCCACCTGTGAGCGTTGCATTGTCAACACATGTTGAGACTTACACAAGTTCCGTTCCTGAAGTGCCTATGTGTATCCTAATGTTGAGATAGTTACCACTTTACAGTATTTTAACTAATAATAATATGAATTGTGTATTTAAATATGTACGGTGCCAAAATATTGAAGAAATATTCAACCGTTTAGTGTACAAACATAACATGATGAACAGGAATTACTCTCATGGGCAGCCAAAAATACATAACTGAAAGCCACGGACCCAACATGCCATGCCTCCTGAAAATAACCTATGGATTACATTAAAAAAAACATCTTCTGGGTCAACCCAGTACGAAAGTGAATAAAAACCCAACTGATGGTTAAATTGACCACTGTTTGGGTAATCAAAAGGTGTGGCCTATTAGGGGCATGGCTTTCAGATAGTTACATGTTTTCACATAAAATTAATAACATGATTATTAAAAAAATTATTAAAAAGTGCTAACTAGCTCAACATTGGGATATGCATAGGCACTTTAGGAACTCATACAGTTGTGTAAACCTTATTAACGCTACAAAAGTATCAGTGTTCAACCTTAACTGTGCTGACAACATGACAGAACAGATTAACTGGAATGACATGTACTCTCGGGTGGCCAAAAATAAGTATCTGAAAGCCACGCCCCTACTAAGCCACACTGAAATGCATGATGACTTCGGATCCGCAATGCGATTGGTCAATAATCTAACACGTCTAGGGTGTGTTGTATGGTTTTCAGCTTTTAACACATTAATTGCAGGAAATGACACAACATGTGTTAAACTATTTATACAAATCATGTTGTTCCAACACAGTGATTGTGTTAAAAGTAACACACATGTGTTCTCTTAACTAGACACACGGATGTGTTAAAAAAAATAACACATTTTCTAAGAGTGTGTATGCCCTCCCACTTATCTGTTTCATGTCTCAGGTATCCTGTGAAGGCCAGCATGGATAGAATGCAAGAATGTACTAATATTTGCAATATTCCGACAATTCTCATGTGCCAACGTATCGCACGTATCCGTGCCATGGTGATACTTGCACTCCTGTATATCTGAAATAATTGGATGGTGAAACTTGCATCCAGCCAGACAGAAAAGCAAAGTGGTAAGTCAAACATTCTTGAAAAGTCAGCGAAATTGTTGTCCTTTATAATAGTTGAACAAAAATGTATTTAGAATTATTCGTCATCCATCATTTTCGAATAAACGCAGTTTCCATCATAATTTGTCGCAATAAAGAAAGTTAAAATAAAAATCCTCCCTGTCGAAGAGATACAAATGTCTTCATTTCTCCTACATCTGCCATGTCCAAAACATGTCACAATGTTTTTTTTTTTTGTTGCAACATTGCTTTTGTCGAATAAACCTGTGTCAATGGAAACCTGCCGATGGAGAGGTTGAGAGACATGTTTTTCTGCTGGGGCAGCAGGATTTTTGCAGAGATGTGTGTGAACAGTGTGAGAGAGCAGGAGAGGTGCGTCGGTAGATGGGTAGCAGACATATACACATAAATTATATTTTGTTTTCCATTTCTCCACAAGCTACCACTTCAGCTGAGACCCCAGTCAGAGACATCAGCATATCTAACCTCGCAGTATGAGAATTTTCATATCCACAGAACAACTCGTCTCTCTCGCTTTCTCTCTCTCTCTCTCGGTTTCTCTCGGTCTCGGTTTCTCTCGCTCTGTTTCTCTTTCTCTCTCCATTTCTCTCCCTCCCTCTCGCTCCCTCCCACCACTCTCTCGCTCCCTCCCACCACTCTCTCTCTGTCTCTCTCTTTCTACCCTCCTCTAGTGGGGACTGCACACACACATAGCCAGAGACACTGGGATTCCTGTTGACATATGTATGCCTTTGCTCAGTCCCATCCAGGTGCCATGGAGCAGAGAGAAGTGATGCTGCATGCGTGGCCTATCTGGAGGTCTACACAGCCGTGTGTGTATGCACTAAATCCCAGTCATGATCTGTGTAGCAGCACTCAGGAGACTGCTGAGGGTAGGAACAGAGTGAACGGAACGGCATCAAACACCTGGAAACCATGTGTTTGATACCATTCCACTAATACTGCTCCAGCCATTACCACAAGCCCGTCCTCCCCAATTAAGGTGCCACCAACCCCCTGCGGTGTAGCGATATGGAGTCAACACTCCAATCATTACCACAAAGTAGGGTCGACAAAACATCACCCCATGGAGAAATACTAAAAGAGGGAGGGAGGGCGGGAGTGTGTGTGATCATAACCCCAGAAAAACAACACAGGGAGGTCACACTAGACGCCACTCACCCAGAGCAACAATCATCACACACCCAGACGCCACTGACCTATGGTGTGTGTGCATGTGTGAGAGAGGATCGTTTCTCAGCATGGAGGTGCCATTATGGAAATGGGGAAGATTTACACCGCTGCTGCATCTCCGCCGAATCACCCGCGCGACCAGACACACACAAAGAGACCGCCCTCTCTCACACAGACACACTGCTCACACTGCTCACACACACACACAGGGCTCACTGGTGGTTGACATTAGTCCCTGCAACGTCTCAATGTGCATAATTACCATGTGCATCAAACTATTCCAACTATTCAAGCGAAGGCACTCAGAGTAATGTGTGTCCATTAGTACCAGGTGGTTGCGTACGGCACCAGGCGGTTGCGTACGGCACCAGGCGGTTGCGTACGGCACCAGGCGGTTGCGTACGGCACCAGGCGGTTGTTTACAGCCCTGAGACTGGCATAGCTTATCTTAACAGTTACAGCAGTTATACACATATTAGTTACACACACACAGCAACATGCTGAAGCATCATTAGAATGGTATCAAATCCATCAAACACATGGTTTCCATGTCCTCCTTTCCGGCCATTATTATTATGAGCCGTTCTCCCTTCAGCAGTCTCCCCTGGCAGACTCCTTGTGACCTACTAGGACCTTCAGCAGTCTCCACTGGCAGACTCCTTGTGACCTACTATGACCTTCAGCAGCCAGTCATCAGACAACAGTAAGTGACAGTAAAACATTTTACACCTGCCCACAGAGCTGTAGAGTTAGACGCAACTCATTAGACCTAACTCTCTCCTAATAACTATTTAACCACATCATCAAAAGTTCTGAATATTGTTTTAATGGTGTTTATTTCAATTACAAGCTAACTAGCACAACAAATAAGGTCAATCTGTAAGGAAATAAGGAAATAGGCTCTGCCCTTGGGAGTGTGACAGGGCGCCGGGGAACCAACCACCGGAGAAGCAGAAAAAATAGCAAGATGGCGGAGGGGAAATGCAGCTAGCTAATGTAGCTAACGGGGGTCCGTTGGCTAAGAGAAGGATACGGTCGATTCAAGAAGAACACAGAAAGTTCCAAGAGAAATGGACGGGGCAAGTATTTTTTTGTACTGCATGAAGGGACTAACTCACTTTGTCTTATTTGCCAGAAGGCAGTCGATTGTTTTAAACCAGCAAATTTAGAGCGACATGTCCAGCCACACCATGTCCACTTTGACAAAACATATCCACCTCAAAGCAACCTCAGAAACAACTAAATAGCTCAACTCAAAGGACAACAACAAATGATGGACAGATCTAGCACTGTTGCAGAGAAAACGACAGAGGCAACATATGAGATTGCTTGGATACTCGCGAGAAACAAGAAGGCCTTCACAGACGTGGAGATTGTCAAATAATGTTTTTTGGCCTCAGCCGAAATATTGTATGCCGATTTCACAAACAAGGAAGGTATTTTAAAGCAAATGAAGGAACTGCAACTCTCAGACTCAACCATAACAAGACGCATTGAAGACATTGGCGAGGGCATCGGTAAGCAACAGATTACTGACATATCCGTGACACCGTGTTTTAGTATTGCGCTTTGACGAAAGCACTGATGTAAGTGACATTGCCCAATTATGTATTTGGGTCCGCTTCCCTCAAAATGTTTAGTTCAGAGAGGAACGTTAATGTTTTCTGCCCCTTCAGGGACTGTTAAGGCTGTCGCTCTCCTCATCCTCGGACGAGGTGAGGAGAGAAGGATCTTCAGACCAAAACGCAGCTTCAGGGAAATAAGCCATCTTTATTATAAATACGACGGCAACAAAACAAAACAAAACACTTTCAAAACTACAAAACAACAAAACGACGTAGAACGAAACCTGAACATAAACTCACATCACTAAACGTAAACTCACGGACAGGAACGTTACATCAAAACGCACGAACAGCCAAACAGTCCCGAATGTGAATAAACATCGACAACACGAGAGACATCACAGGAGACAATCACCCACAAACAAACAGTGAGAACGCCCTACCTAAATATGACTCTTAATTAGAGGAAAACGCAAACCACCTGCCTCTAATCAAGAGCCATACCAGGTAACCCAAAACCAACATAGAAACAGATAACATAGACTGCCCACCCAAAACACATGCCCTGACCATAAACACATAAAAAACAACATAAAACAGGTCAGGACTGTTACAGAACCCCCCCCCTCAAGGTGCGAACGCCGGGCGCACCAGCACAAAGTCCAGGGGAGGGTCTGGGTGGGCAGTTGACCACGGTGGTGGCTCCGGCTCTGGACGCTCTCCCCATACCACCATAGTCACTCCCCTCTTCTGTCTACCCCCTCCACTGACCACCCTAAAACTACCTCCCCCTAAATAAACGGCCAGCACCGGGACAAGGGGCAGCACCGGGACAAGGGGTAGCACCGGGACAAGGGGCAGCACCGGGACAAGGGGCAGCACCGGGACAAGGGGCAGCACCGGGACAAGGGGCAGATCCCGGCTGAAGGACTCTGGCAGGTCCTGGCTGAGGGACTCTGGCAGGTCCTGTTTGGACGGCTCTGGCAGGTCCTGGCTGGACGACTCTGGCAGGTCATAGCAGGACGGCTCTGGCAGGTCCTGGCTGGACGGCTCTGGCAGGTCCTGGCTGGACGGCTCTGGCAGGTCCTGGCTGGACGGCTCTGGCAGGTCCTGGCTGGACGGCTCTGGCAGGTCCTGGCTGGACGGCTCTGGCAGGTCCTGGCTGGACGGCTCTGGCAGGTCCTGGCTGGACGGCTCTGGCAGATCCTGGCAGGACGACTCTGGCTGGTCATGGCAGGACGACTCTGGCTGATCCTGTCTGGTTGGCGGCTCTGGCAGATCCTGTCTGGTTGGCGGCTCTGGCAGATCCTGTCTGGTTGGCGGCTCTGGCAGATCCTGTCTGGCGGGCGGCTCTGGCAGATCCTGTCTGGCGGGCGGCTCTAGCGGCTCCTGTCTGGCGAGCGGCTCTAGCGGCTCCTGTCTGGCGGACGGCTCTGTAGGCTCATGGCAGACGGGCGGCTTTGCAGGCTCATGACAGACGGGCGGCTTTGCAGGCTCATGGCAGACGGATGGCTCAGACGGTGCTGGGGAGACGGATGGCTCAGATGGCGCTGGGGAGACGGATGGCTCAGATGGCGCTGGGGAGACGGATGGCTCAGATGGCGCTGGGGAGACGGATGGCTCAGATGGCGCTGGGGAGACGGATGGCTCAGATGGCGCTGGGGAGACGGATGGCTCTGTAGGAAGGAGAAGGAGAGACAGCCTGGTGCGTGGTCTAGGCACTGGCTGCGCTGGAGAGGAGGAAACAGCAGGAGAGAGAACCCGGAGAGACAGCCTGGTACGGGGGACTGCCACCGGAGGACTGGTACATGGAGGTGGCACCGGGTCTACCGGACCGTGAAGGAGGACACGTGCTCTTGAGCACCGAGCCTCCCCAACCCTACCAGGTTGAATGATCCCCGTAGCCCTGCCAGTGCAGCGAGGTGGAATAGCCCGCACTGGCCTATGCAGGCGAACCGGGGACACCACCCGTAAGGCTGGTGCCATGTACGCCGGCCCGAGGAGACGTACTGGAGGCCAGATACGTTGGGCCGGCTTCATGACATCCGGCTCGATGCCCAACCTAGCCCTCCCAGTGCGGCAAGGTGGAATAGCCCGCACTGGGCTAAGCACGCGTACTGGGGACACCGTGCGCTTTACCGCATAACACGGTGTCTCACCAGTACGACGCCTTCTCCCTCCACGGTAAGCACGGGGAGTTGGCTCGGGTATCCTACCCGGCTTTGCCACACTCCTCGTGTGCCCCCCCCCAAGAATTTTTTTGGTCTGACTCACGGGCTCCCAACCGCGTCGTCGCGCTGCCTCCTCATACCAGCGCCTCTCAGCCTTCGCTGCTTCCAACTCCTCCTTTGGACGGCGATATTCCCCTGGTTGAGCCCAAGGTCCTCTACCGTCCAGGATCTCCTCCCAAGTCCAGGAGTCCTTGTTGCTCCGTAGAGCATTCCCATACCGCTTGGTCTTAGCGTGGTGGGTGATTCTGTTAAGGCTGTCGCTCTCCTCATCCTCGGACGAGGTGAGGAGAGAAGGATCTTCAGACCAAAACGCAGCTTCAGGGAAATAAGCCATCTTTATTATAAATACGACGGCAACGAAACAAAACAAAACACTTTCAAAACTACAAAACAACAAAACGACGTAGAACGAAACCTGAACATAAACTCACATCACTAAACGTAAACTCACGGACAGGAACGTTACATCAAAACGCACGAACAGCCAAACAGTCCCGAATGTGAATAAACATCGACAACACGAGAGACATCACAGGAGACAATCACCCACAAACAAACAGTGAGAACGCCCTACCTAAATATGACTCTTAATTAGAGGAAAACGCAAACCACCTGCCTCTAATCAAGAGCCATACCAGGTAACCCAAAACCAACATAGAAACAGATAACATAGACTGCCCACCCAAAACACATGCCCTGACCATAAACACATAAAAAACAACATAAAACAGGTCAGGACTGTTACAGGGACAAACACGAAGAGAATAAATTCTGAAAGCCCTTGTTAAATGTTTTGCTGATTATAATACTGACTGGTCAAACCTGGCACCTGTGTGCACTGACTGACGGTGCCCCAAACATACGAGGGAAGGAGAAGGGACTCATAGGCCTAATTACAAAGAGAGAGGATATTCCCAAATTTGTTGAGCTTCATTGTATCATTCATCAGGAAGCACTTGTGGCTAAACTCAAAGACTGTGACTAACAGAATGTGATGCAGCAAGTCGTGCGCCTGGTGAACATTATCACCGGCAATTCAGCGAGTTGCTGGAGGAATACCAGACAGAATACGACGACGTGACTGTCTCGTGGCAGAGTTTTGGAAAGTTTTCTCTCTCCTCCCTCAAATTCGTGAATTTGTTGCAAGCAAGGGTAGAGAAGAGCCAGAGCTGGATGATTCACAGTGGATACTAAAGCTGGCTTTTTTAACTGGCATCATCAGCCACCTGAACATGCTGAATCTCCAGCTCCAAGGGAAAGCTAAAACTCTGGGCAAAATGCTGTGTGTGGTCACAGCATTTCAAAATAAAATCACCACATACCTCACGGACAGTTTGTACATATCCCAAAACTCAGAGCAGCCGCCACATCCAACCCAGACATACTGCAACATTTTAGCTATGATGCATTTGTGCCTGTGTTGGAAGAGTTGAACTTGGCGTTTGAGTCAAGATTCAAGGAGTACAAGGAGTTTTTCAACTTCAATGAGAACCCCTTTCATGTGCCAGTGTCATCTCTGACCCCAGTCATCACAGCCCTCTACTGACCGTGCTGGAATAGAGAGTGAGATAGTGGAGCTGCAGGCAAATGACACATTGCAAGGTGAACTAAGATCGGGTGTTACCCATTTCTGGAGCCTTGTGTCAGACACAGAGTAACCCACTTCTGAATCAGTGTGTGCAAAAGGTGACATCATTTTATGTCAGCACTTATTCATGTGAAGCAACGTTTTCCACAATGACCATTGTGAAACAAAAACAGAGAAACAGACTGACCAATGCACACCTGGATTGACTCACAAGGATAGCAACAACAGACTATACATTTAGAATGAATTCAGTCAAGGAGCAAAAGGGACATTTTCGCTCATCCAACTACTGAGGTTACCCTTAATATGGTTCTTACACATGTGATGGAGCCTATTTGATGTGTGTATGTATATATTTGTGATGTGCTGTACAGTCGTGGCCAAAGTTTTGAGAATGACACAAATATTAATTTTCACAAAGTCTGCTGCCTCAGTTTGTATGATGGCAATTTGCATATACTCCAGAATGTAATGAAGAGTGATCAGATGAACTGCAATTAATTGCAAAGTCCCTCTTTGCCATGTAAATGAACTGAATGCCCCAAAAACTTTTCCACTGCATTTCAGCCCTGCCAGAAAAGGACCAGCTGACATCATGTCAGTGATTCTCTCGTTAACACAGATGTGAGTGTTGACGAGGACAAGGCTGGAGATCACTCTGTCATGCAGATTGAGTTCGAATAACAGACTGGAAGCTTCAAAAGGAGGGTGGTGCATGGAATCATTGTTCTTCCTCTGTTAATCATGGTAACCTGCAATGAAACATGTGCCATTATCATTGCTTTGCACAAAAAGGGCTTCACGGGCAAGAATATTGCTGCCAGTAAGATTGCACATAAATCAACCATTTATTGGATCATCAAGAACTTCAAGGAGAGCGGTTCAATTTTTGTGAAGAAGGCTTCAGGGCGCCCAAGAAAGTCCAGCAAGCGCCAGGACCGTCTCCTAAAGTTGATTCAGCTGCGGGATCGGGGCACCACCAGTATAGAGCTTGCTCAGGAATGCCAGCAGGCAGGTGTGAGTGCATCTGCACGCACAGTGAGGCGAAGACTTTTGGAGGATGGCCTGGTGTCATTTTTAAATTAAATATACCTTCCGGCAACCCGCCTCACCCAATGTGATACGGCTCTGCTATTTTTTAGACCTTATAGCTAGAATCTCCATCAGAAGCTAGCCATCAGATGCTAACCAGCTAATTAGCTACTAGCTATTTAGTCATTGTTAGCCACTCCTAGCGGAGTTGTTTTAAAATTGTTTTATTTTACTGCGGATCCCCTACCCCGCTCAACATGCCTCAGAAACCTCTTTTGTCCCACCTCCCACACATGAGGTGACCTCACCTAACATAACTAGTGCCTCCAGAGATGCAACCTCTCTTATCATCACTCAATGCCTAGGTTTACCTCCACTGTACTCACACCCGACCATACCCCCTGTCTGTACATTATGCCCTGAATCTATTCTACCACGCCCAGGAATCTGCTCCTTTTATACTCTGTCCCCAACGCACTAGACGACCAGTTTTGATAGCCTTTAGCCATACCCTCATCCTACTCCTCCTCTGTTCCTCGGGTGATGTGGAGGTTAACCCCTGTGTGTCCCCAGGCACTCTCATTTGTTGACTTCTGTAACCGTAAAACCCTTCGTATCATGCATGTTAACATCAGAAGCCTCCTCCCTAAGTTTGTTTTACTCACTGCTTTAGCACACTCCGCCAACCCTGAAGTACTTGCCGTGTCTGAATCCTGGCTTAGGAAGGCCACCAAAAATTCTGAGATTTCCATCCCCAACAATAACATTTTCTGGCAAGATAGAACTGCCAAAAGGGGAGGAGTTGCAATCTACTGCACAGATAGCCTGCAAAGTTGTGTCATAATTTCCAGGTCTATGCCCAAACAGTTCAAGCTTCTAATTTTAAAAATTAATCTCTCCAGAAATAAGTCTCTCACTGTTGTCGCCTGTTATAGACCCCCCTCAGCTCCCAGCTGTGCCCTGGACACCATATCTGAATTGATTGCCCCCCATCTATCTTCAGAGTTCGTTCTGTTAATCTCAATTTCCGGCGCCGACCGAAAATATGCAGTATTTTGTTTTTTTATCTGTTATTCCTTACATTGGTACCCCAGGTAATCTTAGGTTTCATTACATACAGTCGGGAGGAACTACTGAATATAAGAGCAACGTCAACTCACCATCGTTACAACCAGGAATATGACTCTCCCGAAGCGGATCCAGTGTTTTGCCTTCCACCCAATACAATGGATTTGATCCCAGCCGGCGACCCTATGCGATGCCGTAAAAGGGGCAAACGAGGCGGCCTCCTGGTCAGGCTTCGGAGACGGGCACATCGCGCTCCACTCCCTAGCATACTACTCGCCAATGTCCAGTCTCTTGACAATAAGGCTGATGAAATCTGAGCAAGGGTAACATTTCAGAGAGACATCAGAGATTGTAACGTTCTCTGCTTCACGGAAACATGGCTCACTCAAGAGACGCTAACGGAGTCGGTGCAGCCAGCTGGTTTCTTCACGCATCGCGCCGACAGAAACAAACATCTTTCTGGTAAGAAGAGGGGTGGGGGTGTATGCCTTATGATTAACGAGATGTGGTGTGATCATAACAGCATACAGGAACTCAAGTCATTCTGTTCACCTGATCTAGAATTCCTCACAATCAAATGTCGACCGCATTATCTACCAAGGGAATTCTCTTCGATTATAATCACAGCCGTATATATTCCCCCCCAAGCAGACACATCGATGGCCCTGAACGAACTTTATCTGACTCTTTGTAAACTGGAAACCACACACCCTGAGGCTGCATTCATCGTAGCTGGGGATTTTAACAAGGCTAATCTGAAAACAAAACTCCCTAAATTCTATCAGCATATCGATTGTGCTACCAGGGCTGGTAAATCCTTGGATCATTGTTATACTAATTTCCGCGATGCATATAAGGCCCTCCCCCGCCCTCCTTTCGGAAAAGCTGACCACGACTCCATTTTGTTGCTTCCAGCCTACAAACAGAAACTAAAACAACAAGATCCCTCGCTCAGGTCTGTTCAACGCTGGTCCGACCAATCTGATTCCACGCTTCAAGACTGCTTCGATCACGTGGATTGGGATATGTTCCGCATTGCGTCCAACAACAATATTGACGAATACGCTGATTCGGTGAGCGAGTTCATTAGAAAGTGCATTGACAATGTCGTACCCACAGCAACGATTAAAACATTCCCAAACCAGAAACCGTGGATTGATGGCAGCATTCGCGTGAAACTGAAAGCGCAAACCACTGCTTTTAACCAGGGCAAGGCGACCGGAAACATGACCGAATACAAACAGTGTAGCTATTCTCTCCGCAAGGCAATCAAACAAGCTAAGTCCCAGTATAGAGACAAAGTAGAGTCGCAATTCAACAGCTCAGACACAAGAGGTATGTGGCAGGGTCTACAGTCAATCACGGATTACAAAAAGAAAACCAGCCCCGTCGCGGACCAGGATGTCTTGCTCCCAGACAGGCTAAATAACTTTTTTGCTCGCTTTGAGGACAATACAGTGCCACTGACACGGCACGCAACCAAAACCTGAGGGCTCTCCTTCACTGCAGCCGAGGTGAGTAAAACATTTAAACGTGTTAACCCTCGCAAGGCTGCAGGCCCAGACGGCATTACCAGCCGCGTCCTCAGAGCATGCGCAGACCAGCTGGCTGGTGTGTTTAAGGACATATTCAATCAATCCTTATCCCAGTCTGCTGTTCCCACATGCTTCAAGAGGGCCACCATTGTTCCTGTTCCCAAGAAAGCTAAGGTAACTGAGCTAAACAACTAACGCCCCGTAGCACTCACTTCCGTCATCATGGAGTGCTTTGAGAGACTAGTCAAGGACCATACCACCTCCACCCTACCTGACACCCTAGACCCACTCCAATTTGCTTACCGACCCAATAGGTCCACAGACGACGCAGTCGCAACCACACTGCACACTGCCCTAACCCATCTGGACAAGAGGAATACCTATGTGAGAATGCTGTTCATCGACTACAGCTCAGCATTTAACACCATAGTACCCTCCAAACTCGTCATCAAGCTCGAGACCCTGGGTCTCGACCCCGCCCTGTGCAACTGGGTCCTGGACTTCCTGACGGACCGCCCCCAGGTGGTGAGGGTAGGTAACAACATCTCCACCCCGCTGATCCTCAACACCGGGGCCCCACAAGGGTCCGTTCTGAGCCCTCTCCTGTACTCCCTGTTCACCCACGACTGCGTGGCCATGCACGCCTCCAACTTAATCATCAAGTTTGCGGACAAAACTACAGTGGTAGGCTTGATTACCAACAACGACGAGACGGCCTACAGGGAGGAGGTGAGGGCCCTCGGAGTGTGGTGTCAGGAAAATAACCTCACATTCCACCTTAACAAAACAAAGGAGATGATTGTGGACTTCAGGAAACAGCAGAGGGAGCACCCCCCTATCCACATCGACGGGACAGTAGTGGAGAAGGTGGAAAGTTTTAAGTTCCTCGGTGTACACATCATGGACAAACTGAATTGGTCCACCCACACAGACAGCGTTGTGAAGAAGGCACAGCAGCGTCTCTTCAACCTCAGGAGGCTGAAGAAATTCGGCTTGTCACCAAAAGCACTCACAAACTACTACAGATGCACAATCGAGAGCATCCTGTCGGGCTGTATCACCGCCTGGTAGGGCAACTGCTCCGCCCACAACCGTAAGGCTCTCCAGAGGTTAGTGAGGTCTGCACAACGCATCACTACCTGCCCTCCAGGACACCTACACCACCCGATGTCACAGGAAGGCCATAAAGATCATCAAGGACAACAACCACCCAAGCCACTGCCTGTTCACCCCGCTATCATCCAGAAGGCGAGGTCAGTACAGGTGCATCAAAGCAGGGACCGAGAGACTGAAAAACAGCTGCTATCTCAAGGCCATCAGACTGTTAAACAGCCACCACTAACATGTAGTGGCCGCTGCCAACATACTGACTCAACTACAGCCACTTTAATAATGGGAATTGATGGAAATTATGTAAAAATGTACCACTAGCCACTTTAAACAATGCCACTTAATATAATGTTTACATACCCTACATTACTCATCTCATATGTATATGTATATACTGTACTCTATATCATCTACTGCATCTTGCCATCTTTATGTAATACATGTATCACTAGCCACTTTAAACTATGCCACTTTATGTTTACATACCCTACATTACTCATCTCATATGTATATACTGTACTCTATACCATCTACTGCATCTTGCCTATGCCGTTCTGTACCATCACTCATTCATATATCTTTATGTACATATTCTTTATCCCTTTACACTTGTGTGTATAAGGTAGTAGTTGTGGAATTGTTAGGTTAGATTACTTGTTGGTTATTACTGCATTGTCGGAACTAGAAGCACAAGCATTTCGCTACACTCGCATTAACATCTGCTAACCATGTGTATGTGACAAATAAAATTTGATTTGATTTGATTTGTTAGGTGACCTAAACTGGGATATGCTTAACACCCCGGCCGTCCTACAATCTAAGCTAGATGCCATCAATCTCACACAAATCATCAAGAACCCCACCAGGTACAACCCTAAAATCCGTAAACATGGGCACCCTCAGATATTATCCTGACAAACTTGCCCTCCAAATACACCTCTGCTGTTTTCAATCAGGATCTCAGCGATCACTGCCTGCATCCGTCATGGGTTCGCGGTCAAACGACCACCACACATCACTGTCAAACGCTCCCTAAAACACTTCTGCGAGCAGGCCTTACTAATCGACCTGGCCTTACTAATCGACCGGGGATACTGGAAGGATATTGACCTCATCCCGTCAGTAGAGGATGCCTGGTTGCTCTTTAAAATTAATTTCCTCACCATCTTAAAAAAGCATGCCCCTTTCACAAAATGTAGAACTAAGAACAGATATAGCCCTTGGTTCACTCCAGACCTGACTGCCCTCGACCAGCACAAAAACATCCTGTGGCGTACTGCACTAGCATCGAATAGTCCCCGCGATATGCAACTTTTCAGGAAAGTCAGGGACCAATACACATAGTCAGTTAGGAAAGCAAAGGCTAGCTTTTTCAAACAGAAATTTGCGTCCTGTAGCTCTAACTCCAAAAAGTTCTGGGACACTGTAAAGTCCATGGAGAATAAGAGCACCTCCTCCCAGCTGCCCACTGCACTGAGGCTAGGAAACACTGTCAACACCGATAAATCCACTATAATCGAGAATTTCACGAAGCATTTCTCTACGGTTGGCCATGCTTTCCTCCTGGCTACTCCAACCCCGGCCAACAGCTCCGCACCCCCCGCAGCTACTTGCCCAAGCCTCCCCAGCTTTTCCAGATAGCAGGCGTTCTGAAAGAGCTGCAAAACCTGGACCCGTACAAATCAGCTGGGCTAGATAATCTGGACCCTCTCTTTATAAAATTATCTGCTGCCATTGTTGCAACCCCTATTACTAGTCTGTTCAACCTCTCTTTCGTATCGTCTGTCGTATTGTCCGAGATTCCTAAAGATTGGAAAGCGGCAGCGGTCATCCACCTCTTCAAAGGGGGTGACACTCTAGACTGAAACTGTTACAGACCTATATCATCCTGCCCTGCCTTTCTAAAGTCTTCAAAAGCCAAGTTAACAAACAGATCACTGACCATTTCGAATCCCACCGTACCTTCTCCAGTGTGCAATCCGGTTTCCGAGCTGGTCACGGGTGCACCTCAGCCATGCTCAAGGTACTAAATGATATCATAACCGCCATCGATAAAAGACAGTACTGTGCAGCCGTCTTCATCGACCTGGCCAAGGCTTTCGACTCTGTCAATCACCATATTCTTATCGGCAGACTCAACAGCCTTGGTTTCTCAAATGACTGCCTCGCCTGGTTCAGCAACTACTTCTCTGACAGAGTTCAGTGTTTCAAATCGGAGGGCCTGTTGTCTGGACCTCTGGCAGTCTCTACGGGGGTACCACAGGGTTCAATTCTTGGGCCGACTCTTTTCTCTGTATATATCAATGATGTCGCTCTTGCTGCGGGTGATTCCTTGATCCACCTCTACGCAGACAACACCATTCTGTATACATCTGGCCCTTCTTTGGACACTGTGTTAACAAACCTCAAAACGAGCTTCAATACCATACAACACTCCTTCCGTGGCCTCCAATTTCTCTTAAACGCTAGTTAAACTAAATTCATGCTCTTCAACCGATCACTGCCCGCACCCGCCCACCCGACTAGCATCACTACTCTGGACGGTTCTGACTTAGAATATGTGGACAACTACAAATACCTAGGTGTCTGGCTAGACTGTAAGCTCTCCTTGCATACTCATATTAAGCATCTCCAATCCAAAAATTAATTCTAGAATTTGCTTCCTATTTCGCAACAAAGCCTCCTTCACTCACGCTGCCAAACATACCCTTGTAAAATTGACTATCCTGCTGATCCTCGACTTTGGCGATGTAATTTACCAAATAGCCTCCAATACTCTACTCCGCAAACTGGATGCAGTCTATCACAGTGCCATCCATTTTGTCACCAAAGCCCCATATACCACCCACCACTGCGATCTGTATGCTGTTGTTGTCTGGCCCTCGCTACATATTCGTCGCCAGACCCACCGGTCTCCAGGTCATCTACAAGTCTCTGCTAGGTAAAGCACCGCCTTATCTCAGCTCACTGGTCACCATAACAACACCCATCCGTAGCACGCGCTCCAGCAGGTATATTTCACTGGTCACCCCCAAGCCAACACCTACTTTGGCCGCCTTTCCTTCCAGTTATCTGCTGCCAATGACTGGAACGAATTGAAAAAAATCACTGAAGCTGGAGACTTATATCTCCCTCACTAACTTTAAGCATCAGCTATCTGAGCAGCTTTCCCGATCGCTGCAGCTGTACATAGCCCATCTGTAAATAGCCCATCAAACTACCTACCTCATCCCCATATAGTTTTTATTAACTTTTTTGCTCTTTTGCACACCAGTATTTCTACTTGCACATCATCATCTACACATCTATCACTCCAGTGTTAATTTGATAAATTGTAATTACTTCGCCATTATGGCCTATTTAATGCCTCACCTCCTTACACCATTTGCACACACTGTATATATATTTTTCTATTGTGTTATTGACTGTACTTTTGTTTATCTCATGTGTAACTCTGTGTTGTTGTTTTTTGTTGCACTGCTTTGCTTTATCTTGGCCAGGTCGCAGTTGTAAATGAGAACTTGTTCTCAACTGGCCTGCCTGGTTAAATAAAGATGAAATTAAAAATAATGGAATGCACAGGTATTATGGTCACTGTCCTTTCAGCACCATGAGCCTGCCACCTTTGATGTGACACTGTTGTTGTCGCTATTGGTGATAGTGGTGTTAGGCTATCATAGGTTGTGGTAACAGGGTGTTTATTGTTTTGCTAGTCGCATTATTTGATGCTGTATGTCCATGCCGGTTCTGTCTCGGTGTGCTGCAGCCCAAAGCACAGCCAGGCTTGTTCGATTCATTCTTGTTGACATCAAAAAGCATTGCTCCTCCTTCACTACAACTACAACGGTCCGACTACAGAGGATATAATGTCGGGCGCATTAAGTGATGCTATATGTTCTGTTATTTTCTGGATTTTTACTATACAATCTATTGGAAGATTTTTGGTCCCTCTGAAGGCCTAGATCCTATAGTCACGGTTCACCACTGATCATTGTCATGTTTGGCTTAACAATGAGCAATAGAGTTGGCAAGAGCAGAAACAGATCTGGGACCAGGCTAACAGTATGTAGCTAATGAGATGGCGATTTGGTGGTGGTATGTACATTAGTTAATTACATGGGCGAGGTTTGTCTGTCTCTCCGCTGTGTGTGTGTTTAATTGAGCGTGTTTAATATTGTTATGGTTCTCAGTCTTTCCATTTACCCAGGATTAACAGCTAGATTCCCTCTCCGCTCAGAGTGAATGGCTTCATCGCAAATGGCACCCTATTCCCTACATAGTGAACTACTTTTGACCACGGCCCACAGGGTTCTGTGTAGGGTGCCATTTGGGATACAACTAAATTAATAATAGGAAAGAAAATCATTTACAGCCACAAGTGACAGGCACAAACAGAAAACCCAAAATCTATATTTATATATTTACCCCCTGGCTTGAAATGATGTAGATTTAGTGCCAGCTTGATTTGTGAACGGTTTACTTTTTCAACTAACTAAATTGCTACTGCAGTGGCAGGTGCTGTAGAAATGGCCTGCGGGTAATTATATATGACACCTAAAGTAGCCTATTAAAAATAATTCCATCGTTGAAGTGGCACTTGGCAGAGGCAGGGGGGCTAGGATAGGATGCAGAAAGGGAGCTTTCTGCCCTCTGATGAGTGTGTGAGTGTGTATGTGTGCATGTGTGTGTGTGCAGATTTGGTTCAATTAAGGGCACACAGATCATAATGAGTTTTAGCTCTCCTCCGTACATACCTGTGTGTGTGTGGGGGGGGGGACGTGTTTAACTATTCTTGTGGGGACCAGAAGTCCCCACAAGAAAAGTAAACAAACAAAAATTTGACCAACTGGGGACATTTTGTTAGTCTCCCACAAGGTCAAATGCTATTTCTCGGGGGTTTAGGGTTAAAGTTAGAATCAGTGTTAGAATTAGGTTTAGGGTTAGGGTTAGGAGCTAGGGTTAGGATTAGCTTAGGTTTTGGGGTTAGGGTTAGGGTTAAGGTAAGGGTTAGGTTTAGGGAAAATAGGATTTTGAATGGGACTGAATTGTGTGTGCCCACAAGGTTAGCTGTACAAGACTGTGTGTGTGTGTGTGTGTGTGTGTGTGCGTGTGTGTGTGTGTGTGTGGCTAGCAGCGTGAAACTGATCATTTATTAGATTAGTTCCTTATGGATAGGCTAAGTGGTCTCCTGGTGGTTCATTTTTCAATCAGATTTGCAGCCGGTGCTGTTCTGAGACGAAGTGAGGATGTTTGACACATAGGAGAGGTGTCACAACAGGAACAGAAATATAACCATCTGGACACTATTTGATTACTTGACATTGATATGGTACTGGTAGTCCCTGCATATAGCTTCATTCTTGTGTATTTTTTTTTTTTTACTCTGCATCATTGGGAAGGGCTCAGAAGGAAACATTTCACAGTAAAGTATATACCCGTTGTTTTCGGGTGTATGTGACAAACACAATTTGATTTGCCATGATTCACACTTAATAACTTTCACAAAAAGGTAAATAATGCTGCTATACTGATAATGCTGCAATACTGATAATGCTGCTATACTGATAATGCTGCTAACCAAACTACCAGTATGCATTTTAACACTAAAATCAAATCAAATTAAATCATTCACAACAGGAAGTCCAGGGTATGACCCAAATATTTAACTAGTTTCTGAAAGCCATAGGGAATAGTGTTCCATTTCTGGCACAATGAATGAAATGATTGGAAACAGTTGGCTCCCATGTGTGGCTTAACTCCTGAGAGGTGCTGTTGAATTTTAGGGTTTGTGCCCACAGCTCCTCTCTCCTGCTCTCCTCCATGACATGAGAGAGATGAAGGGATGGAGATAAGAGAGAGAAAAGAGAGGAGAGACGTCGCCTCTCTGCTACCCATCAGGCCCTCTGCTGGAGAGATCAAAGGGCCATGATGTCTCACCTCTGGGCCCCTGTTGGAGGGGGGGGTTGTACAGGGGAAATTCAATTCATTCAATTTAAGATGTGAATGTTATAATAGCACAGTGCTGTTTTTGGCTAAAAACGCATGAAAATGGTCCCACATGCAGACCAAGTGTTCTGTATTTCATCAGCTAACAAGTTAAGATCTAGGCCTTGATATGAGAGCAATTTCTACCTGGAGTCTTATTAGTCTGTGAAAAAGTGGGAAACTTCAGGGGCTGAAGAAGCACAGCAGCAATTATTCAGGCAAATACACACCTTCCCCATGGGGGAGAGGAGAGGAGAGGAGAGAGAGGGAGGGAGGGCTGAGAGCAGCTATTGATTAGCACTGCAGTGCCACACACATTTTCTTATACACACATTCTCTCTATCTCTCTCTCTCTCTCTCTCTCTCTCTCTCTCGCTCCTCTCTCAGTTCATAATGAAAATCAGAAGGTGGTCGTCACGCCACAAGAAAAATTATAGAGATTTGAGACCAGTAAACTCCCTCCTTTCCTCACTCTACCGTTCTCTCTCTCTCCCCTCCCCCTCTCCCTCCATCCATCTCTCCCTCCCTTTCTGAAGGTGTCCTGGTCTTTGGTGATGTCAGCCTTAGTCACACACAGGTCCCAAGGCCAATGCAGTTTAAAGGCTTTCTTACCTTTTACTATTCTGCTCTCTGAGTCTCACCAGTCTTTCTCTATAGCTACGCACACGCACAGCTCTTTAAGATAGGGTTCTTTGCAACTATATTTTGTCTCAAAGTGGGTTGAGTAGAAAAGGAGGTCAGATTTCTTATAGTAGATACACCTGTCTGTTACACACTCCCTCAGTCTCTACACACAGTGCCTTGCAAAATAATTCATCCCCCTTGGCCTTTTTCCTATTTTGTTGCATTACAACCTGTAATTTAAATGGATTTTTATTTGGATATCATGTAATGGACAAACACAAAATAGTCCAATTTGGTGAACTGAAATTTAAAAAATAGCTTGTTTAAAAATACAAAATAAAAAACGGAAAAGGGGTGTGTGCTTATGTATTCACCCTCTTTGCTATGAAGCCCCTAAATAAGATCTGGTGCAACCAATTACCTTCAGAAGTCACATAATTAGTTAAATAATGTCCACCTATGTGCAATCTAAGTGTCACGTGATCTGGCACATGATCTCAGTACATATAAACCTGTTCTGAAAGGCCCCAGAGTCTGCAACACCACTAAGCAAGCAGCACCACCAAGCAAGCAGCACCACCAAGCAAGCGGTACCATGAAGACCAAAGAGCTCTCCAAACAGGTCAGGGACAAAGTTGTGGAGAAGTACATATCAGGGTTGGGTTCTAAAAAAATATCAGAAACTTTGAACATCCCACGGAGCACCATTAAATCTATTATTAACAAATGGAAAGAATATGGCACCACAACAAATCTGCCAAGAGAGGGCCACCCACCAAAACTCACGGACCAGGCAAAGAGGGCATTAAATCAGACGCAACAGAGACCAAAGATAACACTGAAGGAGCTGCAAAGCTCCACAGCGGAGATTGGAGTATCTGTCCATAGGACCACTTTAAGCTGTACACTTCACAGAACTGGGCTTTACGGAAGTGTGGCCAGAAAAATAAGCAAACACATTTGGTGTTTGCCAAAAGGCATTTGGGAGACTCCCTAAACATATGGAAGAAGGTACTCTGGTCAGATGAGACTAACATTGAGCTTTTTGGCCATCAAGGAAAATGCTATGTCTGGCGCAAACCCAACACTGCTCATCACCCCGAGAAGTCATCCCCACAGTGAAGCATGGTGGTGACAGCATCATGCTGTGAGGATGTTTTTCATCAGCAGGGACTGGGATAGTGGTCAGAATGGAAAGAATGATGGATGGTGCTGAATACAGGGAAATTCTTGAGTGAAACTTGTTTCAGTCTTCCAGAGATTTGAGACTGGGACGGAGGTTCACCTTCCAGCAGGACAATGAACCTAAGCATACTGCTAAAGCAATACTTGAGTGGTTTAAGGGAAACATTTAAATGTCTTGGAATGGCCTAGTCAAAGCCCAGACCTTAATCCAATTGAGAATCTGTGGTATGACTTAAAGACACCAGTGGAACCCATCGAACTTCAAGGATCTGGAGCAGTTCTGCCTTGAAGAATGGGAAAAATCCCAATGGCAAGATGTGCCAAGCTTATAGAGACATACCCCAAAATACTTGCAGCGGTAATTGCTGCAAAAAAGGTGGCTCTACAAAGTATTGACTTTGGGGGGGTGAATAGTTATGCACGCTCAAGTTTTCAGTTTTTTTGTCTTATTTCTTGTTTGCTTCACACCAAAAAATATTTTGCATCTTCAAAGTGGTATGAATTGACAGTAAACTGTCTTCAGCAACCTCACCTTGTTAGCTGAGTTTGGCTGTTCCTCACCCAGTTGTATTCCTCCTACACAGCTGTTTCTGTTTCAGTTAATGATTGTGTTTCAACCTACATATTGAATTGATGATCATTGGCACCTGTTTGGTATAATTGTTTAATCATACACCTGACTATATGCCTACAAAGTCCCTGACTTGGTGCAAGTGTACCTACAAGAATTTATGCTGTTTTGAAGGCAAAGTATGGTCACACCAAATATTGATTTGATGTAGATTTTTCTTCTGTTCACTCACTTTGCATTTTGTTAATTGATAAATATAATCTATTAACATGTCTATTTCTGAAAGCATTCTTACTTTACAGCATTTTTTCACACCTGCCTAAAACTTTTGCACAGTACTGTACATGCAAAAACAGAGATATTGAAACAAACAATTGAAAAGAAATCTACCTGTAATAGAGCGCGCTATATTGATAATGATGGGCGTGGTTTTGGGTTAACACTGGTTATTAACACCAACACGGGGGTTCTTTTACACCAATGAGTGTTATTTTAACACTCACAGAGTTAATTTAACTCCTGAATCAACACTAGAAATGTTACACTGAAGAATCAACACCAGGTAACACTGGCCAATTTACAGTGAACGCACATACACAAACTCACTCTCCCTCTGTCACATTATTATAGAAATCAGAGGGTGGCCGTCACGCTACAAGACAAATTATAGAGATCTGAGACCAGTAAACTCCTTCCTTTCCTCTCGCTCTACCTCTTCCACCCCTCTCCCTCCTTCCCCCTGTCTCTCCATCCCGACCTGATGGTACCCTGGTCTTTTATGATGTCATCCTTAAGGCGTCCACATGCTTCCCAGCCGAAACAGTTTTGGAAGAGTTTGTGCATACATCATGACAACAGTACGTGACGTTTCTGTTTGTTTTGGACTTCGGTGAGGGATTTTTTCAGCTGATCGGGCTCACATAAATGTTTCTGGAGGCAAGCCGAAGTCTACGCTAGGGCTGTGGCAGTCATGGAATTTTGTCAGCCGATTATTGTCATGCAAAACATCAAGTGATTATATTTTTACATGTTAGACTATAATCAATTTAATCTTGTCTTTACTAATATGTAACATTCGTTTCGATTTAGAATGGTCCATTATCAAATGGGCAGGAACAGGGGCAGAGTTAAAACACATGTCATCCGTATGCACTCGAATAGCGAATGGAGGCCACTTTCCTGCCGGTTCGTTTCACTCATGTCAGATAGGCTACTCCGTGCAACATGTGATATTCCGCACAAACTCTGTATGGCAAGGGGCTGTCCAACCCTGCTCCTGCAGCTACCCAGTGCTTAATTTTGGAAACCAAGTGAAATCTGTTCGGGAACATCTATAGTAAGGTTTTCACAACAAAACATATTTCATTAAACGGTTGACAGCCCCGCTCTCTGCATGCTGGAGAAAGGAATATTGTATAATGGCACAATCATTATTTGAATTCAGTTTTTTGGGGGGGGTTCATATATAGACCAAGCTTGTTGTGTTTGGCTTTGAAACAACACCCACAACGACCATGTTTTCCCACTCAGTTTCAACCTGTTGTTGAACTTCTTTCGTCAAATTGATCACCACAGTGAGGTGAGTTTTAAAAGTGCATCCTGTTGGCATTGATGCCAGAGTGTTTAGAAAGACAAAAATACAGAAATCATCCCCCCGTATGACGCATTTTTCATCCTATGACGCAAAACGCAGCATCATATGATTTCTGTATTTTGAAAGTTAAAATACCTTGAAAACCTGATTGGTGACAAGCAAAACATTTTGGGACTATGTCAACAATGGACTAATGAAATAAATGCCAAAATATCATTTTTTTGGGGGGGTGGAGTGTTCCTTCGGTTCACCTAGTCGACTTCAGCTAGCCGCAAGCCGAACGGAGAATTGCTGGCGCCTTTAGTCACACACAGGTTACTCGGTAGCCTGTGGAGGAGGGAGGGATGGAGAGATGGATGAAAGAGGGGCCCCTGAGGCGCAGTGGGGCCCTGCCCTGCAACAAAGGCTATTCAACTCAAACACTTATTGGCTCTTCCTTCTCTCCCTCTATTCATTATTCACATAGATCCAAAACGGACAGCCAGTTAAAAATACATGGACAAGGCCAACACAGTTTAAAGGCTTTCTTACCTTTTACTATTCTGCTCTCTGGGTTTCACCAGTCTCTCTCTATAGCTACGCACACGCACAGGTATGCACACACACACACACACACACACACACACACACACACACACACACACACACACACACACAATCACAAACACACACACACACACACACAGCCCTGCTCTTAAAGATAAGGTTCTTCAAACCTATCTTTTGTCTCAAAGTGAGTTGAGGAAAAAAGGAGGACAGATATCTCGTAATAGATACATCTGTCTGTTACATATTCCCTCAGTCTGCATATACAGTGCCTTCAGAAAGTATTCAGACCCCTTGACTTTTTCCACGTTTTGTTCGGTTACAGCCTTATTCTACAGTTTATTAAATAGTTTTTTCCCCCTCATCAATCTACACACAATGCCCCATCATGACGAAGCAAAAACAGGTTTTTAGACATTTTTGATAATTCACTAAAAATAAAATTACGTATCACATTTACATAAGTATTCAGACCCTTTACTCAGTACTTGGTTGAAGCACCTTTGGCAGCGATTACAGCCTTGAGTCTTCTTTGGCATGTCACTACAAGCTTGAAACACCTTTATTTGGGGAGTTTCTCCCATTCTTCTCTGCAGATCCTCTCAAGCTCTGTCAGATTGGATGAGGAGCGATGCTGCACAGCTATTTTCAGATCTCTTCAGAGATGTTCGATCGGGTTCAAGTCCAGGCTCTGGCTAGGCCTCTCAAGGACATTCAGATACTTGTCCCGAAGCCATTCCTGCGTTGTCTTGGCTGTGTGCTTAGGGTTGTTGTCCTATTGGAAGGTGAACCTTCACCCCAGTCTGAGGTCCTGAGCACTCTGGAGCAGGTTTTCATCAAGGATCTCTCTGTACTTTGCGTAGTTCATTTTTCCTTCAATGCTGGCTAGTATCTCAGTCCCTGCTGCTGAAAAACATCCCCACAGCATTATACTGCCACCACCATGCTTCACCGTAGGGATGGTGCCAGGTTTCCTCCAGATGTGGCGCTTGGCATTCAGGCCAAAGAGTTCAATCTTGGTATCATCAGAACAGAGAATCTTGTTTTTCATCGTCTGAGAGTCTTTAGGTGCCTTTTGGCAAACTGCAAGTGGGCTGTCATGTGCCTTTTACTGAGGAATGGCTTCCATCTGGCTACACTACCATAAAGGCCTGATTGGTGGAGTGTTGCAGAGATGATTGTCCTTCTGGAAGGTTCTCCCATCTCCACAGAGGAACTTTAGAGCTCTGTCAGAGTGACCATCGGGTTCTTGGTCACCTCCCTGACCAAGGCCCTTCTCCGCTGTGCTCTTGGGGACCTTCAATGCTGCAGAAATGTTTTGGTACCCCTCCCCAGATCTGTGCCTCGACACAATCCTGTCTCTGAGCTCTACGGACAATTCCTTCGACCTCATGGCTTGGTTTTTGCTCTGACGTGCACTGTCAACTGTGGGACCATATTCAGATAGGTGTGTGCCTTTCCAAATCATGTCCAATCAATTGAATTTACCACAGGTGGAATCCAATCAAGTTGTAGAAACAAAGGGTCTGAATTCTTATGTAAATAAGGTATTCCTGTTTTTTATTTTTTATACATTTGCTAAAAAATTATCTGTTTTCGCTTTGTCATTATGTGGTATTCTGTGTAGATTGCTGAGGACATGTTTTATTTGATGCATTTTGGAATAAGGCTGTAACGTAACAAAATGTGAAAAAAGTCAAGGGGTCGGAATACTTTCCGAAGGCCCTGTAAAATCAGTAAATCCACCCATTGACAGAGGGATATGTGATAAGGGGATAGTAGAGAGGAAGAAAATACACAGAGGCATCCTGATCACATGTTTCCTGTATGAATCCGGAAATGGGTTCCGAGAGAACAGGAGACGACATTTTGTGACGTTTCTGTTCATTTTGAACTGTTTCTGGAGACAATCCTGAGTCTACTTCTCGCTGTGGCGGTGATGACCTTTTGTCAGCCGGTTATTGTCATGCAAAAGACTGCCGGTCCCACAGTCGTTGACCGTTTATTAACATAAACACGTTTAGCATCTGCAGGCCTCCACACACACACAAACACACACACACACACACACACACACACACACACACACACACACGCTGCTGATGGGCACATTGGGAACATCTACATTTTAAAAAGTCTAATAAATTAACTGAATATACACCATCACAATAAATCCATTGTTTATTTTCGGCAGGTCTAAAGAAACATGATGATATGTAGAAAAGTTATTTCAGAAGAACAGAATATGAGTTAGCCAGATTACCATACAGTAGGCCATGTGCCATGCTATAGGCTGTAGGCTTGTTCCTTTAGCAGACAAGATATGCTTAAGTCCCCTGACATTATTTTATATTTTAGGATTTTATAGTAAGAAGATTATAATTGAACTTAGCTGAATAAAATAGAAGAGATATTTTTCCCATTCCTGAGCAAGTGTGAATATGGAGTGACTATGTTGAGCGTAAAACGGATCATTTGAAACAGGTTCTATACACTAGATTTAGAGTAATTTGGCACCTTTAGTTGTGAATGATGCACACCATAGTGCCGTGCTGCCGACCACCATTTAACCTCTATTTAAGTATTCACAGCCTACAGAAAATACGTTTTTCACTGTTTTTTCATCCTATTTTCAGCTCTCTCTCCTCCTCCACTAATGTTGTTTCCATGTTTTCCCACAACCCTTTTAAAAATTATTCTGAGGTGCTGATAAAACATAGAAACAGCTCCCTCTGGGCAGGAGGCTGAGAAAAGAGAGGAGAGTTCATCTTTCTTCCCTTATTTTCCCCTCGTTCTCTTCCAACCTCCTCGTTCCCTATCTTCTAACCGAGCCCTAGGAGCCAGTAGGAGCCAGTAGGAGCCAGTAAGAGCCAGTAAGAGCCAGTAGGATCCAGTAGGAGCCCTAGGAGCCAGTAGGAGCCAGTAGAAGCCCTAGGAGCCAGTAAGAGCCAGTAGGAGCCAGTAGGAGCCCTATGAGCCCTAGGAGCCAGTAGGAGCCAGTAGGAGCCAGTAGGAGCCAGTAGGAGCCAGTAGGAGCCCTAGGAGCCAGTAGGAGCCAGTAGGAGCCCTAGGAGCCAGTAGGAGCCAGTAGAAGCCCTAGGAGCCAGTAAGAGCCAGTAGAAGCCAGTAGGAGCCCTAGGAGCCCTAGGAACCAGTAGGAGCCAGTAGGAGCCAGTGCACAAACCTGTGTCAAGTACAGAATTTGAATATTTTCTAATTACTTGTAAAGTACAGAGGTGCGGGTGATTTAGCGTGTGGTTTGCCCTTTGGGACTATTCCATCACTCATCACAACCAAGACAACCAACCACTGAGCATCAAACTCCCATTAGTCTCCTTCTGTTGTTCAACAACAAAAACAAAGCTCTTGTTCATGCCATGGAACCATCTTGCTTTGACTAGCCATAGAGATATACCTCCTAATGATAACCAGCCAGTCTCTCTCTCAGGCACAAGCCATGCATGGGGAGCTGTTTTGCAGTGTGTCACTCTGACAGGTGGTTTATAAGAGGCAGCCTACGGAGTCATTTTCAGTCAGGCACTAGAGTTCACACATCTCCTGCTCAACCCTGGGGGCCTCCTTAGAGGCAGGTGACAAGTCTCAGAGAACAGCGCCGCAAACAAGCTTCTGACACACACAGACCAAGCACAATGCTAACACACACACTTATAACACACACACACACTTCTAACACAAGCAGTCTAAGAACACTGTTAACACACACTTCTAACACACACAGACCAAGCACAATGCTAACACACACACTTATAACACACACACACACACTTCTAACACAAGCAGTCTAAGAACACTGTTAACACACACTTCTAACACACACAGACCAAGCACAATGCTAACACACACACTTATAACACACACACACACACTTCTAACACAAGCAGTCTAAGAACACTGTTAACACACACTTCTAACACAAACAGACCAAGAACACTCCTCACAGAGACTTTTGAAACTCACCACATCTTACACATTCAGCCCAAGTACAATCCTCAAAGACACGTCCTACATCCACATACACACAAACACAGACAAACTCACAAACCTAACACATGCACCCCAAATACACTCCTGACAATCACACACATATTACATTCACACCCACATCCACTACACAATCCCCTCACACAAACGCGTTACACACACTTGTGAGTCGTGACACACATACAGTAGCCCAAGCACACTACTCTCACCCCTTACACAACTTCCTTACAGACTTGACCCAAAAACACTTGTTACCCCCATTCTCTTAAAGGGATAGTTGCCCCAAACACACATTCTACAACCAGGCTTTCCAGAATCAGGTTGATTATAAAAACAAACTCTGGTGACCTCGACTCACTCCCAAAGAGCCTGAGGAGAAACTGTTAGACAAGTAAACAAACTTCACTCAAAAACCTGTGTGTGTGTGTGTGTGTGTGTGTGTGTGTGTGTGTGTGTGTGTGTGTGTGTGTGTGTGTGTGTGTGTGTGTGTGTGTGTGTGTGTGTGTGTGTGTGTGTGTGTGTGTGTGTGTGTGTGTGTGTGTGTGTGTGTGTGTGTGTGTGTGTGTGTGTTGCCAGTGGAGCTCGTTTGATGAATCATCAGTAGGTCGTCCTGGCTGAAAATAAATCATTTGAGACGGACAATTAGCGCTCTCCTCGTTAGTGAGGGCCTGGCCGTCACTCTCTGGGGTGTGGCGGCCATCTTGTTTGAGACAGGCAGAGAGAGTCAAAAGTAGTGCACTACACAGGGAATAGGGTGCCATTTGGGAAGCAGTCAGTTTCTCCTCTCTAATGAGATCTCCTGGTTGTTGTTGTTGTGATGTGATGTGAAGAACTCCTGGCTTCATTATCAGCTACTTAATTCTCTCATCATTAACGAGATCAACGGCACAATCATCAGACTCCCGAGACGCTCTCTCGATTTCTCTCTGTTGATCTCAATCGCTCTCTTCTCTCAGTCTCTAAATCTCTCTCTCGTCCTCCCTAACTCAGTTCACAGTAAAACAGACACATATTAGCACACTTCCTGTCTGGACCTGTCCAATCACATCCTCTGAAGTCTTGCCTTCTGGCCATCAGTAACTCTGTCCTTTAAACTCTTCAATGCAGAGGGCGAAATCATCACTATGTGCCATGTATGATTCATGAGCATGTATTTGTTAATTCCGTTCCAATCTAGTTGTTGTCTTCGGAGTGTAACGGAGCACCGCGATTGGTTAATAATTCGCTGAGCAGTATTTGAAATGATCCTCTTTTATCAGCGCGTTCTTAGTTCAACTACAGCATCACGTTCCGGGGGGCCTGGACATATTTGCCCTCGCCAATTTGATATTTGCCCTCGCCAAGACTATGAAATAATTGTTCCTTTACACCCCCTCAATCCTCCTCCCTCTTGGGTCGTTGGGAGCAGAGAGATTCATGGATAGACTAGGAGCAGTGATCTTCTCCTCATCCTATCAGACAATAATAACACAGTAATACAGAGACTATGGGTAATATGACACATCACAGCAGATAATACTGCTCCAGACCCAGACGCTGCATTGTTGGAGTGCCGCGTTATCTACTAAACCTTCACGCACACATGCACTCGCACACAAACGCACACGTGCACACACAGGCACCCCTTGTTCCTCCCCAACACAAATGGATTTTGAATAGCAAGGTCAATTATGGGAAAGACATCACTAACGTTCCCTTTCTATCTGACCTTTTGTTCAATTGAAATAGTTGAAAGAGAATGGACCCCGAACCTGTCTACACAGTGATCCAGTATAATTACCAACCTGGCACCTCTGGAGCTTCTCAATCAATACCCAACCAGCCAGGCAGGCCGGACAGGTGTAGGCCTGGTTAACCTGCCTTACAGGGGCCAATGAAGGGAGGAGATACCCACAGTCTGTGTCCACTACCAGCCTTGCTCTATAGAGAGACAGGGGGTGAAACATGGACCAGCAAAGAGGAAGGGTTACTGGGGTGAAACGGTTGTGTCTGGTTGGGGTATCCAGGGCTGGAACGTCCACACATCCATCCTCCATCTCATTTCTCCCAGTTTCCACCAGCAGCATGCTCAATCTTATTTGAGACAGGCCGAGAGAGTCTACTTTTGTGTCCCCCCTATTCCCTAAGGAGTCCACTCCTTATGGCCAGAGCCCTATGGGCCCTGCTCAAAAGTAGTGCACTACATAGGGAATAGGGTGCCATTTGGGAAGCAGCCAGTCTCTCCTCTCGAATAAGATCTCCTGGTTGTTGTTGGGATGTGAAGAACTCCGGGCTGAGTGGGAGATGTAGGTATGTTGTATGTTGTGTTTGAAATATCCGGGGCAGGAACCTCTATCCATCCGACCTCCATCTTGGATCTAATTCCTCACAGTTTCCACCATCGCTGGGCTTCCCCATTTGGGTTTACCATGCTGCTCAATGCATCTGGGTTCTCCTCTGTGCTGACTAAGGGAGTCTGGGGGCTCCAGTAGGGAGATTAGCTGGCCCATGCCACCCAGTATGACATCTTCTCCAACATGCTATTTCCAGACGTCAACACACTCTGCATCATTCATGAGACATGAAGCTGCAGATAAAGCATCTACATAGTAATGTGATACGGAGCACAATCCATCCTTCCAGACACACACACACACACACACACACACACACACACACACACACACACACACACACACACACACACACACACACAGACACAGACACAGACACAGACACACAGACACAGACACACACACACCCAGACACACACAATCACAAACACAGACACACACCCACACACACACACACAGAGAGACACACACACAATCACAGATATGTCACAATGCACACACACAGAGAGAGAGAGAGAGAGAGAGAGAGAGAGAGAGAGAGAGAGAGAGAGAGAGAGAGAGAGAGAGAGAGAGAGAGAGACACACATTAACACACACACAAACATTAAGAACACCTGCTCTTTCCATGACAGGTTGACCAGGGGAATTCAGGTGAAAGCACTTCAACCAGAGTCGATGATGGATTGTATATGTGCACCATTCAGAGGGTGAACGGGCAAGACAAAAGATCTAAGTGCATTTGAACGGGGTATGGTAGAAGGTGACAGGCGCACCAGTTTGTGTCAAGAACTGCAACGCTGCTGGGTTTTTCACGCTCAACTGTTCCCCGTATATGTATCAAGAATGGTCCACCACCCAAAGACATCCAGTCAACTTGACACAAATGTGGGAGGCATTGGAGTCAGCATCCCTGTGGGGGGCGGGGGGGGGCGGTGTAACTCAATCTTAGGATGGTGTTTTTAAAGTTTTGTACACTCAGTGTATACATATACACAACACACACACAGAAATGCTACAATGCAAACACACACGGCTACCAATCCCCTGCTCTAAATCCTATTAATAAAATGAGAACGAGGCAATGCGACCCAAAATCAAGGCCCTGTGTGTGCTATGTCCATGACAGAATCCTCCCTAAATCATGTTTAGTATTATTATGCACAGGTTTAGAATACAGCACTGCCACTCACACAGAACCAGGGCAGTGATGTGTGAGAAAGGGAGAAATAAAAGAGAGAGAGAGAGAAATAAAGAGAGAGAAATAAAAAGAGAGAGAAGAGATTGAGAAATAAAAACAGAGAAAGAAGAGAGAGAGAGAAATAAAAAGAGAGAAATAAGAGAGAGAGAGAAATAAAAAAGAGAGAGAAATAAAAAACGAGAGAGAAGAGAGAGAGAGAAATAAAGAGAGAGACGAGAGAGAAATAAAAAGAGAGAGAAAGAGAGAGAGAAGAGAGAGAGATAGAGAAATAAAAAAAGAGAGAGAAATAAAAAAGAGAGAATAGAGAGAGAGAGAGAAAGAAGACAAAGATGCATAGCTGAGAATGTCACATGGATCATTAGGAGACACATATTTCCACATTGCACTCGCATCAATCAACCTTGTTCGACTAATGACGGCGGGAACACACACACTCTTGTGCTCATATACACACACTCCTCTGTTACAACCACTCCACTCTACCATTAATTGGCTTTTGTACCCGAGACAGTAATTGATTTCATTGTTTCTCCATGTTCTAGAAAGCCCAGTCTAGACCAGTCTAGCATAGATCAAATTTTAACAGCATACTCCCACGCCCAAAACCTCATACACACACAGTCTCCGGGTCTGGGGGCAGAGTGAAGTGGAGTATTCTTTAATAAGATTGACAGTATTTTAATTGGTTGTCACAATTGAACTGTATCTGCCTGCAGTAGTGAGTGAGCACGGCTGGCTGAAGTGGCGCCTCTGTGTGTAATACCAGAGAATCTATGTCAGGAGCCAGGCTGCTTCTAGAACACAATAATGGCTCTGACTGACAGACACAGGCCAGGGTAATATCCTGCTGGAACAATATACATCCATCTGACGAGGGGGAGGAGGAGGGGAGATAGACATGATGAAGCCCCGGCCCTGGCAGCCAGTAATATACTCAATTTCACTGTAAAGAGACCCCCTACATCCAACACACAGTGGCTGGTGTTCAACACCTACACACACAGTGCCATAGTATCCACACAAACACAACACAAAGATCCATGCATGGCTCCAACACCAACACCAACGTAAACACAAACCATGACATCACGCACACTGAAACCGGCAGGGTTCTTAACCCAGACCCGGCCTGACTAACTCAACCAAACTCAAGTCAATCTAAACTAGACCCGGCCTGACTAACCCAACCAAACTCAGGTCAAACTAAACTAGACCCAGCCTGACTAACCCAACCAAACTCAGGTCAAACTAAGCCAGACCCAGCCTGACTAACCCAACCAAACTCAAGTCAAACTAAGCCAGACCCAGCCTGATTAACCCAACCAAACTCAAGTCAATCTAAACCAGACCCAGCCTGACTAACTCAACCAAACTCAAGTCAAACTAAACTAGACCCAGCCTGACTAACTCAACCAAACTCAGGTCAAACTAAGCCAGACCCAGCCTGATTAACCCAACCAAACTCAAGTCAATCTAAACCAGACCCAGCCTGACTAACTCAACCAAACTCAGGTCAAACTAAGCCAGACCCAGCCTGATTAACCCAACCAAACTCAAGTCAATCTAAACTAGACCCGGCCTGACTAACCCAACCAAACTCAGGTCAAACTAAACTAGACCCAGCCTGACTAACCCAACCAAACTCAGGTCAAACTAAACTAGACCCAGCCTGACTAACTCAACCAAACTCAGGTCAAACTAAGCCAGACCCAGCCTGATTAACCCAACCAAACTCAAGTCAATCTAAACCAGACCCAGCCTGACTAACTCAACCAAACTCAAGTCAAACTAAACTAGACCCAGCCTGACTAACTCAACCAAACTCAAGTCAAACTAAACTAGACCCACCCTGATTAACCCAACCAAACTCAAGTCAATCTAAACCAGACCCAGCCTGACTAACTCAACCAAACTCAAGTCAAACTAAACTAGACCCAGCCTGACTAACTCAACCAAACTCAAGTCAAACTAAACCAGACCCAGCCTGACTAACTCAACCAAACTCAAGTCAAACTAAACCAGACCCAGCCTGACTAACCCAACCAAACTCAAGTCAAACTAAACCAGACCCACCCTGACTAACTCAACCAAACTCAAGCCAAACTAAACTAGACCCAGCCTGACTAACCCAACAAAACTCAAGTCAAAGTCAACCAGACCCAGCCTGACTAACCTAGCCAAACTCAAGTTAAACTCAACCAGACCCAGCCTGACTAACCCAACCAAACTCAAGTCAAACTAAACCAGACCCGGCCTGACTAACCCAACCAAACTCAAGTCAAACTAAACCATACCCACCAGAAACCAACCCAGACCCGTTCCAGTGTCCTTACCTTGAACAGCCTCAGTATATTGGCAACCATGATGGACACGGAGCTGGCCGCCGCCCCGATCACCCCCACGATCTTATCAGGCTTGGCGAAGATGGGCAGGTCGCCGTTGGCACAGCGTACATCCGAGCCGTCCTTCTCGATGAGGGCCTGGACAAAGGTCAGCGACTGCTCCAGGGCGTAGGTGTCTCTGGAGCAGGTGTCCAGGATCCGGGCCCCCAGGGTGATGTTGGGGAGCAGCTCCGTGTCCTTGTTGATCAGGTCGATGGCGAACATCATGGCCTCAAGACGGTGGATCCCTTTCTCCTTCTTTAGTTCCCCGCAGGGCACGCCGCCGCCCCCCCGGGAGTGCACCGGGAACAGGCCGCCCAGGATGATGTCGCCTTCCAGTCGGATGGAGTGGGCGTACTCCTGATTGGGCGCAGTACCGATGGCGGGGTCCGTGATTCGCTGAGGAGAGGCCAGAGGGAGGAGCCAGGAACATGAGGCAAGGAAGTGGAAAAGGAAGTGGCGTGTGGCGAGGAAGGAAGGAAGGCGTTGGGATTCCGACAACGCCATGGTAACAGTTGGGTGGCGGTTGTGGGAGGAGTTACTGAGGAGTTACTGTGGAGTTTGTGGCCGGGATCATGGGTGAAAGGGTGTCAGTGCCCCGGGGGAGGAGTTAGCAGGCAGCTCTAAGATGTCCCAGGCCCATGAGGCATGCATGTCCCAGTAGAGGAGAGAGAGGCGAGAGAGAGAGAGAGAGAGAGAGAGGAGGCAGCGGTGGCGGTGAGTGCAGCTGCAGCGATTGTAATCCTGAACTCACATCTTCAGCAGACCCTGCAAGATACACACACAGAGAACACGAAGCAGTCAGTGCCTCAGTCATCTAGCACACACAGTCTCTCCCTCTCTCCCTCCCTCCCTCCCTCACACACACACACACACACACACAGTCTCTCCCTCTCTCCCTCCCTCCCTCCCTCACACACACACACAGTCTCTCCCTCTCTCCCTCCCTCCCTCCCTCACACACACACACACACACACACAGTCTCTCCCTCTCTCCCTCCCTCCCTCCCTCACACACACTCACACACAGTCTCTCCCTCTCTCCCTCCCTCCCTCCCTCACACACACACACACACACAGTCTCTCCCTCCCTCCCTCCCTCACACACACACAGTCTCTCCCTCCCTCTCTCCCTCCCTCCCTCCCTCCCTCACACACACACAGTCTCTCCCTCCCTCCCTCACACACACACACAGTCTCTCCCTCCCTCCCTCCCTCACACACACACACACAGTCCCTCCCTCCCTCCCTCACACACACACACACAGTCCCTCCCTCCCTCCCTCCCTCACACACACACACACAGTCTCTCCCTCCCTCCCTCCCTCACACACACACACAGTCCCTCCCTCCCTCCCTCACACACACACACACAGTCTCTCCCTCCCTCCCTCCCTCACACACACACACAGTCCCTCCCTCCCTCCCTCACACACACACACACAGTCTCTCCCTCCCTCCCTCCCTCACACACACACAGTCTCTCCCTCCCTCCCTCCCTCACACACACACAGTCTCTCCCTCTCTCCCTCCCTCCCTCCCTCCCTCACACACACACAGTCTCTCCCTCCCTCACTCCCTCACACACACACACACAGTCCCTCCCTCCCTCCCTCACACACACACACACAGTCCCTCCCTCCCTCCCTCACACACACACACACAGTCTCTCCCTCCCTCCCTCCCTCCCTCACACACACACACACAGTCCCTCCCTCCCTCCCTCACACACACACACACAGTCTCTCCCTCTCTCCCTCCCTCCCTCCCTCCCTCACACACACACACACAGTCCCTCCCTCCCTCCCTCACACACACACACACAGTCCCTCCCTCCCTCCCTCACACACACACACACACACAGTCTCTCCCTCCCTCCCTCCCTCACACACACACACACAGTCTCTCCCTCCCTCCCTCCCTCACACACACACACACACACACAGTCTCTCCCTCCCTCCCTCCCTTACACACACACACACAGTCTCTCCCTCCCCCCCCCCCCACACACACACACACAGTCTCTCCCTCCCTCCCTCCCTTACACACACACACACAGTCTCTCCCTGCCTCCCTCCCTCACACACACACAGTCTCTCCCTCCCTCCCTCACACACACACACACAGTCTCTCCCTCCCTCCCTCCCTCCCCCACACACACACACACACACACACACAGTCTCTCCCTCCCTCCCTCCCTCCCTCACACACACACACACACACACACACACACAAATCACTGTTCATGCTGCAACGCCTGTCTTCCAGATTCAAGAGCAAGAGAGATGAGCATTGGCCACACACACAGTACAGCCCTCTCCCCCCTCACGCACACGCACACGCACACGCACACACACACATAACCGCCAATCCTGTCCCTCTGACAAGTCCATCGTATCCGTCAGTGCCAAGCCTGTCAAACACAAAGTGCCAAGCCTGTCAAACACATCAACAATGGTCCAGAATGCATTATTCACGTGGACAGAGGGAAGGTTACTCAGTGTGTAATCATTCAGTATAAACATCTACTGGTTCTACACCTGTTTGACAGACAGCTGCATGGGAATCAACACCTGGAAGGTGTCACCTCAGCTACCTAATCATTATCATCAGAAACAGTACAGTAATGATGTAGCAAGCCATCCTAGTATGTGAGTCAGTGAGAAGAGGCAAGGCTTTCGTGGAGCAGGTTTGGTTTAACTCTCTTAGTTTTCTTGCTGGTCTCATTCCCGCTTTGAATGTCCTTCAAGAATGGAAGTGATGTCATTGCTGGCCAATCAGATTAGGCTACTGGGTGCCCTCTTTACCTCAAAATATTATATCCACTGGCGGCCTGGTTTCTCTGTAGCCCGCTAATAAACTTTCATCATTCATATCATATCATCGCTCAATAATCCTCAGACAAAAGAAAGGCATGAGGGAAAGACCATCCTTGAGACGAAGAGGGCCTTCCTAATAGTGTGTTTGATCTGTTATGGTTTGACCACACGAGGTTCCCCAAAATAGTCAAATGTGTGGATATTCTTCTGAGATAGATAGAAGAGCATATTAATATAACACTAGAATGTATCAGAGAAATTCACATTCGTAGCTATAAACACGGCAGTGTTGGGTCAATGAGTCTAGACTTCCCGCTGAGCGCCATGACCACTTTTGCGCGCGCCCGTGTGCGTTCCAAAAGGCACAGATGCCGCGCAGTATGCTTGTGTGGGCTGAACCGGCTGCACAATTCTAGGATGCTGAGACGCTAGGGGACTGCTGCATCATTGCATATAAATATCCTAATGTATATTCGGACATCGTGGCAATATTTCTCCCTCCCTCCCCGTCTATGTACCCATATTTCACCATTCCACACAAACAGCACTTTCAGATACACTGAGTGTACTATAAAATTAAGAAGCCCACCCACCCCACCCCACCACCACCTTTTACCCTCAGAACAGCCTCAATTCATCAGGGCATGGACTCTACAAGATGTTGAAAGTGTTCTACAGGGATACTGGCCCATGTTGACTCCAATGCTTCCCACAGTTGTGTCAAGTTGGCTGGATGTCCTTTGGGTGGTGGACCATTCTTTATACACACAGGAAACTGTTGAACATGAAAAACCCAGCAGCATTGCGGTTCTTAACACAAACTGGTGCGCCTGGCACCTACTGCCATACCCCGTTCAAAGGCATTTAAATATTTTGTCTTGCCCATTCACCCTCTGAATGGCACACATACAGAATCCATGTCTCAATTGTCTCAAGGCCTAAAAATCCTTCGTTAACCCGTCTCCTCCCCTTCATCTACACTGATGGAAGTGGATTTAACAAGTGACATCAATAAGGGATCCTAGCTTTCACCTCGATTCACTTGGTCAGTCCGTCATGGAAAGAGCAGGTGTTCATAATATTTTGTACAGCGTATAGTCCCTATGGTTGCTAATTACACACCTATGAAATAAATGAATAATTTACCTTGAAAGGATAACGTTACTATAGCACTTTACCAAGCACTTTAACTAATGCAATTGGGTGAGGCACACGCATTTTAATATAAAACAGTGCACCTTTATGCTTTGGTTATATTCCTAATTGGCTATTCAGGCTGTATTCATGCATACACTGTAAACCCCAATGTGCTGTCATTACTCAAAACTTTTGAGGAAATCCGTTGCACTTAATATACATGAGTACAGTTACTTAAAGTGATTCTGTAGTCTTTACTCAAAAACTCTAGTCACGGTGAGTCGTATGAGCTTGAACACTTTGAGTAACGCCCCCACTAAGCCACGCATCCCAATATAGTTTCCCAGTGTGCCTTGCCTTTTCCAGTGAATTGTAGAGTTACCACCCATGACTGTATTTGTTAGTGACAGAGACATGCTTGTTGAATTGATTCATTTTCAGTCCCGTCGCCTTTACCAAGTAAGTTCCTAGGTGAATGTTGTCATTAAACTCTTTATGACAATACGTTAAGTATAAGGCCTTATTTTGAGGTCAAACCAAATTACAGTAACTTTCCCAGATTTTCAAAAAAGTCCTGGTTGAAGTATTTCCAGGATTCTTCTAACTACAATTTCTGAAAAACCTGGGATATTCCAAGAACTTTGTGTACCTACTTTAAAGTCACATTATGCTGGTTTGCAAAGTGATGTATAATTCCTATTGGAATCCAGACAGAATTAGGACATCTAACAGTTGGAATTCACATTCACCTACAATCTGCATTCACAATGACTGCGATATTATGAGAAATGATGAGGACTGAATTTAAACTGGAACAATAATTTCAGTAAGGGGTTGCAAAAATCCAAATAAATTATTAGATTAGTTCAGAAAATGTATCTTTGTTTATCTTTGTGTTGCATAAGATTTATCAATCCATCCCTCAATGTACATGCAAAAACACAGATATTAAAAACAATTCCAAAAAAAATCGACCTGCAGTAGAGCATGCTGGGAAAAAAGTTTATTTGTTCTTTTTTATAATAGCTTATAAAAAATAAAGTTGATGTGAATTCTCATTTAGTTTTGAGTTAGTACCACAAACATTTTAAGTAATGATGACTTTTCATTGACTTTGAGTTCACTTTACTATAAGTTTTTGAGTTCATAATGCCTTGGGTTTTACAGTGCAAGAATGGATCTTTCAACGTATTGTTTTCTTTTACACAATTGTATTTCACTTCTGCAATAAAACCTTATCACAAGCATTTCGCTACACCCGCAATAACATCTGCTAATCACGTGTATTTGGCCAATAAAATTTAATTTGATTCCTACTCGGGTTGGAACTTTTGACTCAGTAGTAAGAGATAATTGACAGAATGGTAGACATTCCAGCAGTGTTATTATTGTTGGCAGTAAGAAGAAGGGAGTATTACCCTGCGAGGCAGAGGCTGGCCCATTTAACTTTTTAATTTACACCAATCGCTAGGTGTCAGGCTGCACCAACCGGTCTACCGGTCATTCTATTAGGTTTCCTCGTGTACAGAGACGTTCTCTGGGGAGCGCACTGCTCTTTTCACAAAGTGATAGCTTCTCTCTCTTTTTCGCCTCTCTCTCTCTCCCTCCCTCTGCTATTTTATCCCCCTCCCTCTGCTCGTTTCTCTCTCCCATCTCCCCGCCCGTTCCTCTCCCTCCTTCTCCTCCTCCGTTTCCCCCTCTCACCGCACCCGTTGAATATGACATTTGTTTTTTTGCATTCAGATCACAGGCAGGTGAAGACACCAACCAACGGCAACGAATCAAACACATCCCAAATCCCTCTAACGGTTCCCCCCTAAATTGACTTGTGATCCTCACAATTCCCTTGACCCGTTCTTGTAGATGAGAGAAGCAACGGAACTCCTCACAGAAGACGTGGTGGAAGTGGTGCGTTAGTTTGATTGCGTGGGTTTGTTGCGGGGATCGATAGGGATCAATGTGGGATACACCACCACCACCCTCTGATACATACGACTGATTAAAGCAGTGTCATGAAGCAGGGAGCTGCGGTATACAAATCGTGTTTATGCCCCAAAGAGAAATAACGACCTAATGACGTCTTCATGGTAGGCTACATATAATTAGATAAAAACATTATCAAGCCGTAATGTTTTTAATTGAAGTTCAATATAACATTTGGTGTCTATAGATTGAGACGGCGTCGTTCATGTGTGTGAAATAATGCGTCCCTTTTCAGTGAGCTCTGAAAATCAAACTATTCATATCCCAATTATTTTGTATCTAATTTTCCCATATAATGAATTATATCACAAAATAAGACGTTTGTGCTACGGATAAGATCAGGTGTATGGATCATTCCTAAATTGCATCAGAGGGGATGCTGTTTCTTGGCGCGCGGAACGGAGCAGAGAGCGCATTCCTTTGGGTCAATATCGGAACTTCATTGCGGAGCTCAGCAGTGTCCTTTCCCAAACCTGAACCCTTCTCATTTAGCTACAGGTCACGACTCTGACTAACGATACCGTGGACTGTCAACATCAACTATGCATGTCGATAATGAAAGAATAAATAGTTATTTAAGGGATGATTTGCAGAACCATCGAGGGTAATTAATTTAACAATGAGGGAGAGAAAAAAAGGCAGATCGACGAAGAGCGATGGATTCTTCAGATAGAGGGAGAGAGAGGGAGGAGAAATTATGTTTGATGGGACCTTCTCAGACATACGAAAACTATTGAACTAAATATGTAATTTTCAAAAATGCCTACCTGCTTTTCCGTGACTTGATTGAGTGATCCTCGCTCCTTCGCATCCCACTCATAGATGCACGCGCCTCGGGTTTTCGGTGCTGAAAGGGACAGCGCATGCAGCCGTCCAGCCAAGCAGCCAGCGCGCGTCTCCGCCAAATGAATCACAAAAAAAACACCCACCCAACAGCGATTGGTCTCCCAACTCTCTCTTTTTCTCTCTCACTCTCTCTCCGCATATCCCCTTCTCTCTTTATCAGCACCGACACCTTTTATATGTAGCATAAATGACACAGAAACTGTTTGGAATGCAACATTTAAGCAGTCATATTCTGATGCATCAGCCCAGACAGTCCCATTAAATTGATCCGTTATGATTGAGATCAATGTCTTAAAACAAGACGACAACAATAGGCCTACATCTACTTTAAGCATAATAGCCAACAAAAAACGCAAGCATTGATTCCTCTCTGAAGCTCACACCAACATACATGGGTTGCTACATATAGATAGGTTATTTCTTATCAATAGGCATATTGGTTGCAATGATCAATCTATACTTGTGCAGATATATTGCAGATAAGCCGATGCAATATATTGGTGATTAACAACCAAAATTATTACGGGCGGGGGTACGATCAAATGTCAGACAACTGATTCATCAAGAAAAAAGGCTTTCCCGTTCAATGACCGTGGTGTGCGAGACGTGATAAAATGGTGTCATGACTTTAGGAGCGAGCGCCTCACTAGATAGAGCACTACCGCCATCTAGAGTAACGTAGCCTACAGTAGGTCTATAAACGAAACACTGGTCATGTCAATTTATGGAAACTATTGATTTTGGCTCTTCTGTTAAAAAAAACAAAGCCTACTTGTTCAGGGATAGACTATCAATCCGCAAAAACACTTCAAATCCACCAATAATAGGCCGACTTAAATCCGAGCCTCAAGATCCACAGTAGCCTAGCTCAGTGGTTCTTAATAAAATAGGGTTCGGGGACGCCTGTGGGTCAGGGGAGGTACTGCAAGGGGTCCGCGGACTGATCGCAAAATACTGTATAACATACCGCCTGTCTGGCTGCTTTGTAAAGTAAGCCACGGCCACGTGACTCACTATCTGTACGAGCGAACCATTTTCCTGATCGGGGTGATGTACCTAATAAACTAAAAGGCTAAATAAAAGCCTTTAAATTCCTTCGTCAAATCCACTTCAATCATTGTAGATGCATTTATTTTTAATTTTTCCGTTATTTTACCAGGTAAGTTGACTGAGAACACGTTCTCATTTACAGCAACGACCTGAGGAATAGTTACAGGGGAGAGGAGGGGGATGAATGAGCCAATTGTAAACTGAAGAGGAGGAGGAAACAGGTTAAAAAGTGACATCAATAAGGGATCATAGCTTTCACCTGGATTCACCAAGTCAGTCTATGTCATGGAAAAAAGCAGGTGTTCCTAATTTCTTGTACACTCAGTGTGTATAAAACGTTCACGTTTAAAATGTTTATGAATATGACTAGAAACAACAAGTTGAATGAATTTTGGGCAAGGAATCAAAAGGAACATTTTTTGAGGGCGCAACACAACGTAATATAATATTATTCAACCAAATTAAATCTTTACCCTTAGATACATGCACAGCATCGGCCTGGTTCACACAGATATTGGTAGCCACATTAAACAGAGGCTGCTGGGAGGAGCTATAGGAGGAAGGGTCACTGTAATGGCTGGAATGGAAACAACATGTTTGACTCCAATGAGCCCATCCTCCTATAGCTCTTCCCACCAGCCTCCTCTGACACCAATGATCAACTCAATTTGTGTATTACCTAAGAATGTTGTTTTGAACATAAATGCACTGTACTTTATGCTGTACACTGCAAAATGCTCTCTGCCCCATGGACAAATGTGTAGAATTGCTAGAAATGAGTGTTGAATGGCAAAAATGTCTCTCTGATGCCAAGTGGGGAGGCCTTCAAAATGTTTGTTTCTTTCCTCAGGGCTCTAGACTTGATTAATCTGGCCATACACTGCAGAAGTCATAGTAAAACTGCTTGTATGCTATTTTTATTGCACTCTAAAGCAGGGGTTGGAACCACAATTATTTTCCTATCGTTCCAGAAACTGCGTGATGCCATCGCGTCAGCATGGACAACAACCCTGTGGGACATTTCCGACTTGTAGAGTCCACTCCCCTGAGAATTCAGGCTGTTCTGGAGGCAAAGGTGTACTAAATGAGTGTACCTAATAAACTGAGTAAAAACTGACTAAAGGACATACTGTATCACAGCATACTAGGTCTACAGGTCGTAGATGTACCTAAACGTTTTGGGGGGAGAATGACTGTGAAAAGGTCCGTTCTGGTGACTTTTTAAAAGGACATTCAACTCCAAAATGAATGAAAATAAAATAATTTCCCCCTCCAGAAATTAGCCCAATAACATATTGGTCCATATCATCAGGGAGGTGTGCTATTCAGCAAGAAGCATGATCACCTGCTGTAGGCCAGCTGATACAGCATCATTTCTGTAAATAACCATGCTTGTCACTTATGAACATTTTGAACATCTTGGCCATGTTCTGTTATAATCTTCACCCGGCACAGCCAGAAGAGGACTGGCCACCCCTCATAGCCTGGTTCCTCTCTAGGTTTCTTCCTAGGTTTTGGCCTTTCTAGGGAGTTTTTCCTAGCCACCGTGCTTCTACACCTGCATTGCTTGCTGTTTGGGGTTTTAGGCTGGGTTTCTGTACAGCACTTCGAGATATTATCTGATGTACGAAGGGCTATATAAAATAAACTTGATTTGATTTTATAGTCTGATGGTTTCCAATCTACATTTACCCCAATGGGCTAATCATCAGCTATATCACAAACTCTAAACATTAGGCTATCTTGTTGCTAGCAACATATTGATGACTGGATATGATGTAGGCCTACCTGTTGCACCTGATCCATTTTGCCCTGGTCTCCACTATGCCTCCATGCAATAGGGGATCCTTGGTATGTCCCAACCCTAAACCCTAACCCCTACCCTTACGTAACGCTAACGTTAACCCTGAACCCTAACCCCTACCTAACGCTAACCCTAAACCTTAACCCCTACCTAACGCTAACCCTAAACCCTACCCTACCCTTACCTAACGCTAACCCTAAACCCTACCCTTACCTAACGCTAACCCTAACCCCTACCTAACGCTAAACCTAACCCCTACTCTTACCTAACGCTAACCCTGAACCCTAACCCCTACCTAACACTAACCCTAAACCCTAACCCCTACCTAACGCTAACCCTAAACCCTAACCCCTACCTAACGCTAACCCTAAACCCTACCCTTACCTAAGGCTAACCCATACCCTTACCTAACGCTAACCCCTACTCTTACCTAATGCTAACCCTAACCCCTACCTAACGCTAACCCTAAACCCTACCCTTACCTAACGCTAACCCATACCCTTACCTAACACGAACCCTAAACCCTAACCCCTACCTAACGCTAACCCTAAACCCTACCCTTACCTAAAGCTAACCCTAACCCCTACCCTTACCTAAAGCTAACCCTAAACTTTAACCCCTACCCTTACCTAAAGCTAACCCTAAACCCTAACCCCTACCCTTACCTAAAGCTAACCCTAACCCCTACCCTTACCTAAAGCTAACCCTAAACCCTAACCCCTACCCTTACCTAACGCTAACCTTAAACCCTTACCTAACGCTAACCCTAAACTCTAACCCCTGCCCTTACCTAACGCTAACCTTAAACCCCACCCTTACCTAACGCTAACCCTAAACTCTAACCCCTACCCTTACCTAACGCTAATCCTAAACCCCTACCCTTACCTAACGCTAACCCTAAACCATAACCCATACACTTACTTAACCCTAACCCTTAACTCCTACCCATACTTAACCCTAAACCCAATTCCCTACCCTTACCTAATGCTAACCCTAACCTAAAGCTAACCCCTAACCTTACCTAACGCTAACCCTAAGTCTTAACCCCTACCCTACCCTTACCTAACACTAACCCTAACCCCTACCCTTACCTAATGCTAACCCCTACCCTTACCTAATGTTAACCCTAAACCCTACCCTACACTTACCTAACGCTAACCCCTACCCTTACCTAACGCTAACCCCTACCCTTACCTAACGCTAACCCCTACCCTTACCTAACGCTAACCCTAAGTCTTAACCCCCTACCCTACCCTTACACTAACCCTAACCTAAAGCTAACCCCTACCCTTACCTAATGTTAACCCTAAACCCTAACCTACCCTTACCTAAGGCTAACCCTAAACCATAACCCATACACTTATCTAACCCTTAATAATTCCTACCCTTACCTAATGCTAACCCTAAACCATAACCCATACACTTACTTAACCCTAACCCTTAACTCCTACCCATACTTAACCCTAAACCCAAATCCCTACCCTTACCTAATGCTAACCCTAACCTAAAGCTAACCCCTAACCTTGCCTAACGCTAACCCTAAGTCTTAACCCCTACCCTACCCTTACCTAACACTAACCCTAACCTAATGCTAACCCCTACCCTTACCTAATGTTAACCCTAAACCCTACCCTTACCTAACGCTAACCCCTACCCTTACCTAACGCTAACCCTAAGTCTTAACCCCTACCCTACCCTTACCTAACACTAACCCTAACCTAAAGCTAACCCCTACCCTTACCTAATGTTAACCCTAAACCCTAACCTACCCTTACCTAACGCTAACCCTAAACCCTACCCTTACCTAACGCTAACCCTAAACCCTACCTCTACCTAACGCTAACCCTAAACCCTAACATTATGCTAACCCTAACCCAACACTAACCCTACCCTTACCTACCGCTAACCCCTACCCTTACCTAATGCTAACCCCTACCCTTACCTAATGCTAACCCCTACCCTTACCTAACCCTAACTCCTACCCTTACCTAACACTAACCCTAATCCTTACCTTTAGCTAACGCTAACCCTAAACCCTACCCTACCCTTACCACCGCTAACCCCTACCCTTACCTAATGCTAACCCTAACCCCTACCCAACACTAACCATAACACTAACACAATGCTAACCCTAACACCTACCCTTACCTAACGCTAACCCTCACCCCTAACCTTACCTAACGCTAACCCCTACCTAACGCTAACCCAACGCTAACCCTAAACCATATACAGTGCATTCAGAAAATATTCAGACCTCTTGACTTATTCCACACTTTGTTATGTTAGAATTATGACAAAATGTATTAATTTTTTCCCTCATCAATCTACACACGACAAAGCCACAAAGCCCTACCCATGACAAAGCAAAAACAGTTTTTTAGAAATGTTAGCAAATTTGTTAAAAATAAAATTTATATATTTCATTTACATAAGTATTCAGACCTTTTACTCATAACCTGCTACATTACTTCTCCTAACCTGCTACATTAGTTCTCCTAACCTACGTTAAGTCCATAGCTGAACTCCATCTAGCCACAATCGTAGAAGCCACCAATTCCAGAGACAGTAGGCTATCACCACCAGGGGTTAAATTGGTTCAGGTTCTGCCAGGACCTATGTTCCAAATGAGAGCCAGGCAGAGCTGAGACACAGTACCTTTGGTTCTGGGAATTTTTTATTAGTATTTATTACTTTTTATTTATTATCTATGTAATTTTCCTCAGCCAGCGACACGAGTAAGCAACAGCAAAATCATACAACTCCATATTAGAATAGTTTTCTATTCAATTGGTCAGCTTTTCGTATTCTGTGAGAAAATGATATTCCCCTCGAGGTGCTTTCATATTGCAGGTGGCGCACAGGGAGAGAAACATGCATTCCCAGTCATTGTAGCCTTCAACATTCTTAATACAGTCATGGAAAAACACCTTTGAGAATTAGGTCAAGGTTAGGAAAAGGGTTAGGCTTAGCTAAAATTCTACACTTGTCCCTGACGCGACAACTAGATGGAGCTGTGCTAGCCACAACCGTAGAAGCCATCAATTCTGAAAAACCATCAGTATCGTGACACCGGCATAATGAATTAATGAGGTGTGTGTCTGTGTGCGTAAGCCCCATGACAAGCAACGCTGCATAATATGGCCTGGGTTTGAGACAGGGTGGGCTATAACTAGCTCAGATGGAATAACCATGAGCTGAATAGTTCATTCACAGCTTTCCTGACAAATGTTGAAGGTTTGATTATCTCAATTGATTCTAGCTGAAATACTGGGGGAAATGTCCATTTCACAACTACAAAATAAAAACACAAGAACACATTTTCCTTTTGGGCTGTTTATTATTGGGGTAAAAGTTGATTTCTTCAGGATGGATTTATGGGTTACATTCTTTTCAACAGAAAACCTAACTGATCTACTCTTCTCCTTATACTATGGAGGTGCTTTAGGTTAGTTAGTAGGCCTGGAAAAATGTCTCCACTCTTTTATATCTAAATGCAAATGACAAATAAGGAAAATCAGTCTTAAAAAGGAAAATCACTTAATTTCCCTTCTGCTCGGTCACAGATGTGCCGCTAAAACACACATCTTCTCCTTTAAAGAAAGAGAGAAAACTGTCTACGTCATTTCACCATCTGGTTTTGACACAGTCATATGAGTGAGAGTCTGAACGTAACAGATTCTTCAGTGCTTTGAACAAATAGAGGAAAACAAAATCGCTCACTATTGAGAGATACTGGAGCATATGTAACCAACAGTAGGCTATACAATATATCTACTTTTCAGGGAGATTCAAACGAAAACTATACATCACCTATACATCTGCCAATATATCTATTGTTTATACCATCCATATGATAGTTTAACAAGCTTTTCCATTAGAAAAATACAATTTGGTCTGTTTCTTTTCTATTGTGCCATGGCTTTCTGACTGAACAAGACATTGTACATTTGGTCTGTTACTATGGCTATGTTAACACAGGCAGCCAAATTCAGATTTTTTCCCTCTCACCAATTGTTTTTTTGACCAATGGGATCTTTTCACATCATGATTTTCATGAAACCATTTTTTTAAAAGTCTGTAGCAAATTGAGTTACAAAACCATGATGCATCTGCAAAAATTAACTATCATTCTGAGGACTAAGATATCTAGTTATTGGGAAAGTAAATGTAACATTTTCCCTGAATTTTGTACATTTTCACCCCAAATTCTAATTTCCCGAAACGTGTCCGAAGTAAATTCTCAGGTCATTATAAATGTTTTCTTTAGAAAACCTAACACAAACTATGTTGCTGTACATATATCATACATTTGTCCATAAATCATAAAAATTGATTACTAGTTTAAGTTTACATTAAACTATAATATTTATTACATACAAACACAGTGTCTGAAGACATGTTTCAATAATGTAATTACCAAATCAGCTAAAGAGCTTAAATTGGGTTGTCGGATTTCATTTTATAATAACTGTACAATTTCATTTGAAATATAAAAATTCTCAGTGTTATGTTTAACTCAGGCCCTGTCATTAGGGGAGCAATATTAACAAATATTAGAAATATATATAACTTTTTGGGACTTCGAAAACTGTTACGGTAATGAGAGTTTTGTGAAAAGGTTGGTCAAATGCATAATATCTGATTAAAAAAGTATAATAATGATGAAATAGATAAGCACAGATCCTAATCTCAGTGATTCAAGAGGAAATTCCAGGGAAAATTACGCCCAAATTCATTTTTTATTTTTTAGTTTCATTAGAATGGCCTATCGGAGCTTTTTTTAGAGCCGATCTGATTGGTCAAAAGTCCAATTAGTGAAAAAAAAAGTCAGCCATAGCCACTCATCAATCAATCAATGGTCACCATCTCTTCAATGTGCCAGAGCATCGCTGGTCAGCTACCTACATGTCTTTCTCTGTCAGTTAATCACCCAAACCATATCTCTTGGAATGACAGAAAAACTAAATCCTATCTGGATGAACTGAGTTAGTATGGAGTCCTTCCCAGTGGATGGATAGCTTACTATGATCTGGGGAAATAAACCACTAACATTACTACCGCTGGCTCGGGCTGGGACAACTTCACAACATACACAGGGGAGGTCTCTCCAACCCTGTCCCTAGAGAGCCACCGTCCTGTAGCTTCACTCCAACCCTAATCTAGCACACCTGATTCTAATAATTAGCTAGTTCATAAGATGAATCAGGTAAGATACTTCTGGGGTTAAAGTGAAAACATACAGGAGGGTAGGTCTCCGGGAACAGGGTTGGAGAGCCCTACCTTAAAATCTAATCCTATAAAGCAGAACAGGAGCACCCTCTACTGGTCAGATATGGGATATCTATGGTGTGCTAAGAGCACTCCCAGCCCTGCCCTCTTCTCTCCCCGCCCCTAAGGTTTATACAGGCTCAGGTCTAGACCAGGTTCAGGTGTGTGTATATATATGGATCTACATGTACATACAGTGATGGTAACCTACACACAGCAGTGTGATAGCATCAGTGCCCCCACAGATGGCTCCTTGAGTGTCCACTGACTCCACTCCTCTGGCATCGCGTTGGCTCCCATCCCTCCTTCTAGTGCGGGATTCCAACAATACTTTTGGTCCCTTGGATGGGAAGTCTCCCCTTCTTTCACCCCTTCCCCTCTCTCTCCCTCTCCCTGTTTCGCTTCCACCACTTTTCCAGTCCAGGTACTTGCTTCATCATCGTTAGCGGTGCTCCTTCATCCGTTAAGTCTCTCCTCTCAGGATGGAGGCTCCCAAGAACCAGGAGTGAGACGAGACTGGGGATCTGAGAGAGAGAGAGAGAGACAGAGAGAGAGAGAGAGAGAGACAACAGCAGCTGTTAGGAGGCGCTCGGCAGTCAATTAGAGCCGGTTTAAACACTGTTTCTGTTTCCTCTCCTCTGCTATAACATCACCACCCCATGGACTAGCCTCCTCCCAGACATAAACACTAACACACTAATCAACTGTCTGTCTGGACACTCTCACACACACACTTTAATCAGGTGTCTGTGCTCGCTCCGGTTGATTGAAACCTACAGTCGTCCAGAGGGGAGAAAACAAGTTCAACTCTCTGGAGGAGAAGCGACACCTGAATCAGCCTCTGTGTGTGTGTGTGTGTGTGTGTGTGTGTGTGTGTGTGTGTGTGTGTGTGTGTGTGTGTGTGTGTGTGTGTGTGTGTGTGTGTGTGTGTGTGTGTGTGTGTGTCCTAGCAGACCGACCAATAGGGTTTCAATGATGTCTAATGTGTTAAAAGAGAACGTTCTTCCCCTCTCTGTGGTCTCCTGACACCCCACCGTGACTAACACTGAGCTACAGACACACACACACACAGTTTAATCACAGGTAAAGAGGCTCGCCCTCAGACAGACCACACAGAGCCCGGGGGAGTAAACCCGGAGGAGGACGGATTCGGCCATATTTCCGGGCCTGGCTACAGGATCCATATTTTACTAGACAGAGTGAGTGAAGAGAGGAGAACGCTTGAGGACATCTGTACTCGTAAAACATCGTGACATACGATGGTATCGCCCCCTATTGGACAACTCCCCCCCACCCCCCTAAAGAATGCTAAAATCCCCCGTTGGACTATAGCGTGAAATCACATGCTACAACTGGACGAAAGAGGCTAAGTGCAGGCAAATATTTTCAGATATTATTTTCTGGTGGAACTTTTGGCATGGAACAGGTTTGCGCGCGTCTGTGAGTCGGGCACATGATGGAGCACAGTGACAGTGGACTGATGAGGAACTGGCTGTCTTGACGTAGATTCTACAGGTTCTAGGTTCTACATCAGGGGCTGGATAGAAGCAAAGTCTATCGTCCTCAGACCTGGATAACATTTGTTTTATTTGTCACATCCTCCTCTCTTTATATTGTTAGTTCAACCTCTCATAAAGCTGTGATTGAGAATAGCCCTTGCCTAAGGACTCATTCTTTTTGAAAGCGGAACCTTTAACTAACCTTTAACGAACCTTCTTAGGCTGTTTGAATATTTGTGATATGGGTCAAGGTTCATAACTTTAACTAGCACGAGGATTGGCCACTTGGCGTCGAGGGATTTCTCTGCATCACACACATTATTTATTCCTTCGTGAGCTTTAAACTTGATTCGACTTGCCATTCAATATTCCTACAGGCTATTGATTTTTTGTTCTCCCTCATTATTACCCCGGCTACTTACGTCTTTAGGCTATTCAAACAGCTTTTTGAGATGAAAGCGTAGCCTAGCCCAAAGTAATATGCCTATCGAAATGGAGAGAGAAGGGAATACAGCCCAAAGAAATTGAAAACAGCAAGATAGATAAGGATTAGCTGTCATATCATGTGTACAAAGCATTACGAACACCTGCTCCTTCCATGACATACTGACCAGTTGAATCTAGGTGACATCAATCAGTGTAGATGAAGGGGAGGAGACAGGTTAAAGAAGGATTTATAAGCCTTGAGACAATTGAGACATGGATTGTGTGCGTGTGTACCATTCAGAGGGTGAATGGGCAAGACACAATATTTAAGTGCCTTCGAACGGGGTATGGCAGTAGGTGCCAAAGGACATCCAGCCAACTTGACACAACTGTGGAGTCGAGATGGGCCAGCATCCCTGTAGAATGCTTACGACATATTGTCGAGCCCATACCCTGACGAATTGAGGCTGTTCTGAGGGCAAAAGAGACAGAGAGAGAAAGAGAGACAGAGAGAGACAGAGACAGAGAGAGACAGAGACAGAGAGAGACAAAGAGACAGAGAGACAGAGACAGAGAGCGAGAGAGAGACAGAGACAGAGATAGACATAGATAGACATAGAGAGAGAGAGACATAGAGAGAGAGAGAGACATAGAGAGAGAGAGAGAGACATAGACAGACATAGACATATAGAGAGATAGACATAGACATAGAGAGACATAGACATAGATAGACATAGAGAGAGAGACATAGACATAGACATAGATAGACATAGACATAGAGAGACAGAGACATAGACATAGATAGACATAGACATAGAGAGAGAGAGACATAGACAGACATAGAGAGAGAGAGACATAGACATAGATAGACATAGAGAGAGAGAGACATAGACATAGACATAGATAGACATAGAGAGACATAGACATAGATAGACAGAGAGAGACATAGACATAGATAGACATAGACATAGAGACACATAGACATAGAAAGACATAGACATAGAGAGAGAGAGACATAGACATAGATAGACATAGATAGACATAGAGAGAGAGACATAGACATAGATAGACATAGAGAGAGACATAGACATAGATAAACATAGACATAGAGAGAGAGACATAGACATAGATAGACATAGACATAGAGAGAGAGAGACATAGATAGACATAGAGAGACATAGACATAGATAGACATAGACATAGATAGACATACACATAGAGAGAGAGAGACATAGAGAGAGAGAGAGAGAGACATAGAGAGAGAGAGAGACATAGACATAGATAGACATAGACATAGAGAGAGACATAGACATAGATAGACATAGACATAGACATAGAGAGAGAGACATAGATAGACATAGACATAGAGAGAGAGAGAGACATAGATACAGATAGACATAGAGATAGAGAGAGAGACATAGACATAGATAGTCATAGACATAGAGAGAGAGAGAGATATAGACATAGAGAGAGAGGGAGACATAGACATAGACATAGAGATAGAGAGACATAGACATAGATAGACATAGACATAGATAGACATAGACAGAGAGAGAGAGAAACAATATTTTCTGACTGGACATTTTGCTCTGATTAGGAGGAATTCTCCACTCTATGTAACATACTGAACTAGGCTATAGCAGGAATAGGATATTACTCGGTATGTCCCTCGTGTGCTGCCCTGCTGTACACCACCTAGTCAAGTTCAAATAGGCTAAACCAAGTTCAAATAGGCTGTCTATCATCGTCAATAGATGTAATATCGCCCCAACCCCACTCTCCTGGCTCCATCTCTATCAGTCCCCCCCCCCCACCCCTCCCTCTTTCATAACAACCCATTTCACACATCACTTCCTCTTTCTCTCGACAACAAGATATCGACAAAGACAACCATATGTGTAGTGAGGCTCACCAGAGCATTGCCTTGGACCGAGTGCTGACCCCCTTAGCCCTGGCGCCGCCGGGCGGCGTGGCGTTCCGGTGGCTCCTCTTATGGGACTCCAGGTAGAGTTTCTTGGCGAAGGCCCGGCCGCACACGTCACACGCGTGGAGCAAGAAGTTCTTGGTGACACGCACCTCTGAGCTACTGCTGCTGCTCTCCTGGTGGGCGTCATGGCGACGCGTGTGGAGGGGCGTCGGGGCGGGGGTGTCGGGGTGTTGTTTGTCGTTCTTACGGGTGACAGGTGACCCGGTTTGGGCCTCCTGCTGCCTCTCCTGTCTCTCCTGGTTACGAGTGACCGGAGTGGAGGAGGAGGTGGAGGAGAGGAGGTCCTGTTTGCGTGTGACTGGGTAGGAGGAGGAGTTGTTGAGGAGCTCCTGTTTGCGTGTGACTGGGGGCGTAGGGGGAGAGGGGGCCGAGTGGCACCCGTTCACCTCCTCCTTGACCGTTGTTCCTCCTCTCTTGTTGTTGTTGGCATTGGGGGGAGAGTTGAGGACCACCTCAGCCGGCCGCTTGACCGCACGCGACTCCAGCTTGGGCACGATCTTGGCCAGGTAGCCAGTCGACTTCTTGTGCACCACCGTCACGTGGCGCAGGACGTCGCGCTTGCGGCGGGACTCGTAGCGGCAGAGCGGGCAGCGGTAGAACTTGATGAAGATGTCCGTGCCGTCCGTGTGCAGCTCGATGTGCTTGGTGAGGTTCTGGCGCGAGCTGAACTGACGTTTGCACAGCTTGCAGAACAGCTGCTTGAAGTCGAACCCCACCGAGAGCTTCTGAGAGGGTCTCCCAAGAGTCCCACTACTAGTACCACCGGTGCTGTTGATGGACGTGGAACGAGTCCATGTCTTGGGGCTGCCGCCACCCTCTTCCACTTTGATCGTTTGACCTGCCTTGGTTGCCATGGCGACGCCCTTCCTATCCGTGTCGCCAGGCGACGAGGCGAGGCTGGAGTCAGGGTCGTCCCAGGGTTCCGGCGCCTCCTCTTTCACGCTCAGGCTGTTGCTAGGGGTGCTGTTGCTAGGGGTGCTGTCAGTGTTGGTCGTTGTTTTGCTGCTGTTGTTTTTGTTGCTCGCCGTGGATGTGGTTGCGGCCGTGGTCATGGAGGCGGAGCTAACGTTCTTGAGGTTGTAGATCTTGTGGACGATGCGCATGTGTCTCTTTAACATGACCTGGGAGCTGTACTTCCTCTTGCAGAGCAGACAGCGGCAGGAGGCCAGGTTGTACAGGGCCGATGCCAGGAGAGAAGGGGCGGGGGGCACCGCGATGGAGGCTTTGGGGGGCTGAGGGGTGGTAACACCCGCGGCTCCTCCGCTCTTTGGGGTGTGACCTCTCGTGGGGGAGGAGTTGGCGCTCTTGCCGGGAGGCGTGGCCTCCAGGGACAGCGGTTGGCCGGGGCGCGTGGCGATGTCCGGCGTGATGGTGTCCCGGCGCAGGCCTCGGTGCACCTCGTCAAAATGGCGCCGCACGTTGGCCTTGGTGGCGAAGGACTTGAAGCAGACGGGGCAGGACTTGCCGCTGGGCGTGTGCAAGGGGCGGGACCGACCTTTGACCATGGAGAGGAGGCTGATGGGAACGGTGCGCATCTCGGTGAACTTCCGGAGCTCCTCCAGCTTGGTCTGGTGCATCTTGCGACAGTGGCGGCGAATGCTGCGGCGAGAGTTAAAGTCCTTACCACACAGGCAGCACGAGATGATAACGTCCTCCACCTAGAGAGAGAGAGACAGAGAGAGAGTATTACAATGAGCGTCGGTGTGTGTGTGTGTGTGTGTCTGCTTGCACGCTTTCTCCTGTATGTACCCACCCCGCTCGTAGACCCCTCCTCCTCGGGCTGCGCCGCCTCCTCTCCTCCCTCCTCCTCCTCCTGGTCACTCCTCTCCTCCCCCTCTCCCGTCTGCCCATTCTCTGGCGTCCCTCCCTGCTCCTCCCAGGGCTCAGGGCTGTGTGTGCGGGTCCCTCCAGGGCTGTGTGTGCGGGTCCCTCCCGGGGTGTGTGGAGCCCGGGGGAAGTGGGCCAGCTCCTCGGAGGAGGACAGGAACTGGAACACAGCGTTATTGGAGGTCTGGATTGGCTCCAGGCGCATCACGTAGTCCGGACGGTCCTTCCTGGGGTAGATGGCCTCCAGGAGGTCCTTCATGGCCACGCTCTGCTTGTCACCCTCGCCCACTGGATCTAAGGGGCCAGGGAGGAGGAAGAGAAAGGCGTGAGGAAGAGAACGTTCTCAACCAGACACCAATATTTGCTCCCAAATGTGATGGGTTTTGAGCCTAGAGGCGTCACACCACTAAGGAACATTCCGAGAGAAGGAACATTTTCAAACTTGCCAAAGGGAGAAAACAAAAACACACTCCTTTTTTCAGTTTCCAAATAAGATATGTAATGAGCACACTGGCAACAGCAAACACGTTTCAACCACATCATTAAATACCAATTGAACATATCTTTGTGTTTTCACAGACATGGTCTTTTTTGTCCTTATATGATCACTAGTTCAGTACACAGATGAGATAACAGAGGATTTCCTAGATGACTTGTATTTCTAGATATAGACAGATGTCATAGAGAATGGAAGAGTAGTGGATATTGAGGCTGGATCAAAGACAGAGGCTGGAGCATGAAAGAGAATTCAGTTAGAGTATAGGAGGAGAGGAGAGAAAGGGACCGACTACATTAGGGAGAGAGAGAGACATGGAGAGAGAGAGAGAGACAGAGAGACATAAAGAGAGAGAGAGAGAGACAGAGAGAGAGAGACAGAGACATGGAGAGACAGACAGAGACAGAGACATGGAGAGAGAGGCAGAGACATAGAGAGACATGGAGAGAGAGACAGAGACATGGAGAGAGAGACAGAGACATGGAGAGAGAGAGAGAGACAGAGACATGGAGAGAGAGAGAGAGACAGAGACATGGAGAGAGAGAGAGAGACAGAGACATGGAGAGAGAAACAGAGACATGGAGAGAGAGAGAGAGACAGAGACATGGAGAGAGAGAGAGAGACAGAGACATGGAGAGAGAGAGAGACAGAGACATGGAGAGAGAGAGAGACAGAGACATGGAGAGAGAGAGAGACAGAGACATGGAGAGAGAGAGAGACAGAGACATGGAGAGAGAGAGAGACATAGAGAGAGACAGAGACATAGAGAGAGACAGAGACATGGAGAGAGACAGAGACATGGAGAGACAGTGAGAGAGACAGAGACAGACATGGAGAGAGACAGACAGAGACATGGAGAGAGAGACAGACAGAGACATGGAGAGAGAGACAGACATGGAGAGAGAGACAGAGACATGGAGAGAGAGACAGACAGAGAGATGGAGAGAGACAGACAGAGAGATGGAGAGAGAGACAGAGACATGGAGAGAGAGACAGAGACATGGAGAGAGACAGACAGAGACATGGAGAGAGAGACAGACAGAGACATGGAGAGAGAGACAGACAGAGACATGGAGAGAGAGACAGACAGAGACATGGAGAGAGAGACAGACAGAGAGATGGAGAGAGACAGACAGAGAGATGGAGAGAGAGACAGAGACATGGAGAGAGAGACAGACAGAGACATGGAGAGAGAGACAGACAGAGACATGGAGAGAGAGACAGACAGAGACATGGAGAGAGAGACAGACAGAGACATGGAGAGAGAGACAGAGACATGGATAGACAGAGAGAGACAGAGACATGGAGAGAGACAGAGACATGGAGAGAGAGAGAGACAGAGACATGGAGAGACAGAGACATGGAGAGACAGAGACATGGAGAGAAAGAGACATGGAGAGAAAGAGACATGGAGAGAGAGACAGAGACATGGAGAGAGAGACAGAGACATGGAGAGAGAGACAGAGACATGGAGAGAGAGACAGAGACATGGAGAGAGAGACAGAGACATGGAGAGAGACAAAGACATGGAGAGAGACAAAGACATGGAGAGAGAGAGACAGAGACATGGAGAGAGAGACAGACATGGAGAGACAGACATGGAGAGAGACAGAGACAGAGACATGGAGAGAGAGACAGACAGAGACATGGAGAGAGAGACAGACATGGAGAGAGAGACAGAGACATGGAGAGAGAGACAGACAGAGAGATGGAGAGAGACAGACAGAGAGATGGAGAGAGAGACAGAGACATGGAGAGAGAGACAGAGACATGGAGAGAGAGACAGACAGAGACATGGAGAGAGAGACAGACAGAGACATGGAGAGAGAGACAGACAGAGACATGGAGAGAGAGACAGACAGAGACATGGAGAGAGAGACAGACAGAGACATGGAGAGAGAGACAGACAGAGAGATGGAGAGAGAGACAGAGACATGGAGAGAGAGACAGACAGAGACATGGAGAGAGAGACAGACAGAGACATGGAGAGAGAGACAGACAGAGACATGGAGAGAGAGAGAGAGACATGGATAGACAGAGAGAGACAGAGACATGGAGAGAGACAGAGACATGGAGAGAGAGACAGAGACAGAGAGACAGAGACATGGAGAAACAGAGACATGGAGAGACAGAGACATGGAGAGACAGAGACATGGAGAGAGAGACATGGAGAGAGAGACAGAGACATGGAGAGAGAGACAGAGACATGGAGAGAGAGACAGACAGAGACATGGAGAGAGAGACAGAGACATGGATAGACAGAGAGAGACAGAGACATGGAGAGAGACAGAGACATGGAGAGAGAGACAGAGACAGAGAGAGAGAGACAGAGACAGAGAGAGAGAGACAGAGACATGGAGAGAGAGACAGAGACATGGAGAGACAGAGACATGGAGAGACAGAGACATGGAGAGAGAGACATGGAGAGAGAGACAGAGACATGGAGAGAGAGACAGAGACATGGAGAGAGAGACAGAGACATGGAGAGAGAGACAGAGACATGGAGAGAGACAAAGACATGGAGAGAGACAAAGACATGGAGAGAGAGAGACAGAGACATGGAGAGACATGGAGAGAGAGACATGGAGATACAGAGACATGGAGAGAGAGACAGAGACATGGAGAGAGAGAGAGAGAGACAGAGACATGGAGAGACAGAGAGAGAGAGACATAGACATGGAGAGACAGAGAGAGAGAGACAGAGACATGGAGATACAGAGACATGGAGAGAGAGACAGAGACATGGAGATACAGAGACATGGAGAGAGAGACAGAGACATGGAGAGAGAGAGAGAGAGACAGAGACATGGAGAGAGAGAGACAGAGACATGGAGATACAGAGACATGGAGAGAGAGACAAGGAGAGAGAGAGAGAGAGACAGAGACATGGAGAGACAGAGAGAGAGAGACATAGACATGGAGAGACAGAGAGAGCGACATGGAGAGAGACAGAGACATGGAGAGAGAGACAGAGACATGGAGAGAGAGACAGAGACATGGAGAGAGAGACAGAGACATGGAGAGAGAGACAGAGACATGGAGAGAGAGACATGGAGAGGGAGGGAGACAGAGACATGGAAAGGGAGGGAGACAGAGACATGGAAAGGGAGGGAGACAGAGACATGGAGAGAGAGAAAGAGAGACATGGAGAGGGACAGAGACATGGAGAGGGAGAGAGAGACATGGAGAGACAGAGACATGGAGAGAGAGAGAGAGACAGAGACATGGAGAGATAGACAGAGACAGACATGGAGAGAGAGACAGAGAGAGACAGAGAGAGAGAAACATGGAGAGACAGAGAGAGACATGGAGAGACAGAGAGAGAGACAAAGACATGGAGAGATATAGAGAGAGACAAAGAGAGAGAGTGAGTGTAGACCAACGAAGACCATGAGTGAGTGAGTGAGTGAGTAAAGTGGGTGAGTGAGTGAGTAAAGTGGGTGAGTGAATGAGTAAAGTGGGTGAGTGAATGAGTAAAGTGGGTGAGTGAGTAAAGTGGGTGAGTGAGTGAGTAAAGTGGGTGAGTGAGTGAGTAAAGTGGGTGAGTGAGTGAGTAAAGTGGGTGAGTGAGTGATTAAGTGGGTGAGTGAGTGAGTAAAGTGGGTGAGTGAGTGAGTGAATAAAGTGGGTGAGTGAGTGAGTAAAGTGAGTGAGTGAATAAAGTGGGTGAGTGAGTGAATAAAATGGGTGAGTGAGTGAGTAAAGTGAGTGGGTGAGTGAGTAAAATGGGTGAGTGAGTAAAATGGGTGAGTGAGTGAGTAAAGTGAGTGAGTAAAGTGGGTGAGTGAGTAAAGTGGGTGAGTGAGTGAGTAAAATGGGTTAGTGAGTGAGTAAAGTGAGTGAGTGAGTGAGTAAAATGGGTGAGTGAGTGAGTGAGAAAGTGGGTGAGTGAATGAGTAAAGTGGGTGAGTGAGTGAGTAAAGTGGGTGAGTGAGTGAGTAAAGTGGGTGAGTGAGTGAATAAAGTGAGTGAGTGAATAAAGTGGGTGAGTGAGTGAGTAAAGTGGGTGAGTGAGTGAGTAAAGTGGGTGAGTGAGTGAGTAAAGTGGGTGAGTGAGTGAATAAAGTGAGTGAGTGAGTGAGTGAGAAAGTGGGTGAGTGAATGAGTAAAGTGGGTGAGTGAGTGAGTAAAGTGGGTGAGTGAGTGAGTAAAGTGGGTGAGTGAGTGAATAAAGTGAGTGAGTGAGTGAGTAAAGTGAGTGAGTGAGTGAGTAAAGTGAGTGAGTGAGTGAGTAAAATGGGTGAGTGAGTGAGTAAGGTGAGTGACAGAGAAAAAAAAGAGACAAGCATTAAGCGGGAGACAAGCATTGACAAAGAGGGAGAGAGACAGACAGAGAGAACAAGAGAGAGTCTTAGAGAGGTGTAGCCACTTACCGTCGGGCTTGGACAGTCTGGTGAGGCAGTAGTACTCTTTGTGGGTGATGAGGTTGGGCAGCCCCCGGAACAAGCTGCGACATGTCTTACACTCAAAGATGGTGTCCACCTCATTCAGCAGCATGTGCTTCAGCTGGGCAGTACCTACACATACACAACACCAGGGGGCAGTGTTAGAGAGCGCTGGCGGATACAGACAGACAGGACAAATAGGACTGGTCGATCATCAACTCCTAGAGCCTACAACCCTTCGGTGTTTGCATACCTGAGGGACTATGAGAGGTGTAATTAAATACATATGGTTTGGTGGAGGAGCGATCACTATTTTTCATTCAGATGTGCAAACATTGAAGGAGCAGAAGCCAGCTGTTGCACTTGAATCATGTTTCATAACAAAACGTATGACTGTGGTTCCTAATTAAAAAGACCTCCGTGCTCTCCGAGTAGCATGACTAGATGTTACCTGAGCGGAAGACCTCTATGATCTGCTGGATGCCTGACTTGGAGGTCTGGAGCTGCTGCTGCAACAGAGGAGGGTCGCCTGGCTCCACGCAGTACCCTGCAAAGGTCACACACTTCAATACAACACTTCACTCTGCCCCCAGCCACGGAGTGTGTGTGTGTGTGTGTGTGTGTGTGTGTGTGTGTGTGTGTGTGTGTGTGTGTGTGTGTGTGTCAATGAGAGAGTGTATGTGTGTGTGTGTGTGTGTGTGTGTGTGTGTGTGTGTGTGTGTGTGTGTGTGTGTGTGAATGAGAGAGAGAGTGTGTGTGTGTGTGTGTGTGTGTGTGTGTGTGTGTGTGTGTGTGTGTGTGTGTGTGTGTGTGTGTGTGTGTGTGTGTGTGTGTGTGTGTGTCAATGAGAGTGTGTGTGTGTGTGTGTGTGTGTGTGTGTGTGTGTGTGTGTGTGTGTGTGTGTGTGTGTGTGTGTGTGTGTGTGTGTCAATGAGAGAGTGTATGTGTGTGTGTGTGTGTGTGTGTGTGTGTGTGTGTGAATGAGAGAGAGAGTGTGTGTGTGTGTGTGTGTGTGTGTGTGTGTGTGTGTGTCAATGAGAGTGTGTGTGTGTGTGTGTGTGTGTGTGTGTGTGTGTGTGTGTGTGTGTGTGTGTGTGTGTGTGTGTGTGTAGGCCCCTCCCCGGGTACTGGTTTAATCTGACCGCCCCTATAGCCCGGGGTCAGATGGTGACCAATCAGACGCGCCGACACAGCCAGCACCAAACACGGGAGTAATCATTACGCCCATTCTGTCGCAAAACGTTTCGTCTGTTGCGTTTACTCCAAACGGAAAACGCAAACGAGTTCCTATTGGAATAATTCAGTTAGGTCCCTCCCAGTTTTGCTCCGTTTGCTCTGTTTGCATCCGTTTGGTTCTTAACGGTTTCCGTAATGAATACACCCCAGTTCACCCCTTCCGCCCCGCTAGAGCCGGACAAACAGGGAATATGTGTGTGTGTGTGTGAATTTTATGCCACAGACAGAGTTGATGCAACAGATACTTCACATGTTCTCTACAGTTATTGGGCTCTATATTTACAGAGTAGGGCCCAATCCCAAATGGACCCCTAAGAAATACGGTGAAACGTCCACCTAGAATATCCGAGGGCAAGGTGGAAGCTATTGCCATATTGCTTACACCTGTCAAATCCTCTCAGATCTCCACAAGTGCATAGGGGTCCATTTGGGATTGGGCCCTTGACTGAGGCCCTCTGTCTCCGGCTGCACGTCAATACTCCAGCATATCTTCCTTTCCTCTTCTCCTCCCCTTCATCTGACGTGAAAGATCTGGACAGGCTTCGGCCATATTGCTTCCGGGCATTTCCATGTAAAAGGAGCCACGACTACCAACATGAGAGGTCAATAGGAGCATGTTCAATCGGGTGTCGAATGAAAGCTAAGAGTCTATTTCTGTTCCCCTCCCCAACCATTTTCTAACCTAAATACTAGGAATAAGAAAGGCTTTGATTTCTGGTCAAACAGATGGGAAATGGGTCTTAGAGAACATCTATGATCAAAACACAATCATGTTGAAGTCCCTGCCAACTAATATCAAACACTTATATTTAGTTTCCCCTTGTACCTTCAACTGTTACCAAAACTCCACATATCTGGAAGATATTTTCTCCCTCGTGACCAGAAGGATAATGAACGTTCCCAAAAGTAATAAGTAACGGTAGACATATTCATGAGTCCCGACCAGCCTTCACTCGGCCCAATAGACGTCCAGGATTATTCAGATTTGGTCGAGTCAACTAATCTGAACTAATCATTGACGTCCATGTTTCACAAGTTAGGAGAGCACAGTATAGCACAGTTGAGTATAGATAAGAACAGTAGAGTCCAGTAATGTACAGTAGAATTCAGTACAGTACACAGTAGACCACACCAGAGTTGAGCACACTAATGTACTGTACTGAATAAACTGTACTGAACTCTATTGTACTGAACTATACTCTACTGTTCTGTTCTGTGCTGTACTTTGACGTCCAAACTTGTGAAACATAGATGTCTGTTGTTTCATAATTGGTCCGGTCCAACCTAATTTTATATTTGTTTGGGGTCTGAGAGCATTAAAATAATAGCCAGTGTACCCAAATATGAAAAGTAAGATATTGCATATTTCTACCTTTGTGTACCTAGGATACATCACCATGAAGATAATTCAATGTATATGTAAAATCATGTGTTTCTGTGTAGTACAAATCCACTTCATTTACTGTAGTTCACAAACCAAAAAATACTTATTTTGTCCCTCTCCTCTCCTCTCCTCGGCCCCTCTCCTCTCCTCTACCCGGTCCCTCTCCTCTCCTCTACCCGGTCCCTCTCCTCTCCTCTACCCGGTCCCTCTCCTCTCCTCTACCCGGTCCCTCTCCTCTCCTCTACCCGGTCCCTCTCCTCTCCTCTACCCGGTCCCTCTCCTCTCCTCTACCCGGTGCCTCTCCTCTCCTCTACCCGGTGCCTCTCCTCTCCTCTCCTCTACCCGGTCCCTCTCCTCTTCTCTACCCGGTCCCTCTCCTCTCCTCTACCCGGTCCCTCTCCTCTCCTCTACCCGGTCCCTCTCCTCTCCCCGGTCCCTCTCCTCTCCCCGGTCCCTCTCCTCTCCTCTACCCGGTCCCTCTCCTCTCCTCTACCCGGTCCCTCTCCTCTCCTCTACCCGGTCCCTCTCCTCTCCTCTACCCGGTCCCTCTCCTCTCCTCTACCCGGTCCCTCTCCTCTCCTCTACCCGGTCCCTCTCCTCTCCTCTACCCGGTCCCTCTCCTCTCCTCTACCCGGTCCCTCTCCTCTCCTCTCCTCTACCCGGTCCCTCTCCTCTCCTCTCCTCTACCCGGTCCCTCTCCTCTCCTCTACCCGGTCCCTCTCGTCTCCTCTCCTCTACCCGGTCCCTCTCCTCTCCTCTACCCGGTCCCTCTCCTCTCCTCTACCCGGTCCCTCTCCTCTCCTCTCCTCTACCCGGTCCCTCTCCTCTCCTCTACCCGGTCCCTCTCCTCTCCTCTACCCGGTCCCTCTCCTCTCCTCTACCCGGTCCCTCTCCTCTCCTCTACCCGGTCCCTCTCCTCTCCTCTACCCGGTCCCTCTCCTCACCTCTACCCGGTCCCTCTCCTCTCCTCTCCTCTACCCGGTCCCTCTCCTCTCCCCGGCCTCGGTCCCTCTCCTCTCCCCGGTCCCTCTCCTCTCCCCGGCCTCGGTCCCTCTCCTCTCCTCTCCCCGGTCCCTCTCCTCTCCCCGGCCTCGGTCCCTCTCCTCTCCCCGGTCCCTCTCCTCTCCCCGGCCTCGGTCCCTCTCCTCTTCCCGGTCCCTCTCCTCTTCCCGGTCCCTCTCCTCTCCCCGGCCCCTCTCCTCTCCCCGGCCCCTCTCCTCTCCCCGGCCCCTCTCCTCTCCCCGGCCCCTCTCCTCTCCTCTCCCCGGCCTCGGTCCCTCTCCTCTCCCCGGTCCCTCTCCTCTCCCCGGCCTCGGTCCCTCTCCTCTCCCCGGTCCCTCTCCTCTCCCCGGCCTCGGTCCCTCTCCTCTCCCCGGCCTCGGTCCCTCTCCTCTCCCCGGTCCCTCTCCTCTCCCCGGCTCCTCTCCTCTTCCCGGTCCCTCTCCTCTCCCCGGCCCCTCTCCTCTGCCCGGCCTCGGTCCCTCTCCTCTCCCCGGCCTCGGTCCCTCTCCTCTCCCCGGTCCCTCTCCTCTCCCCGGTCCCTCTCCTCTCTCCGGTCCCTCTCCTCTCCCCAGCCTCGGTCCCTCTCCCCGGCCTCGGTCCCTCTCCCAGTCTCCCCGGCCTCGGTCCCTCTCCCAGTCTCCTCTGTCACTCTCCTCTCCCAGTCTCCTCTGTCACTCTCCTCTCCCAGTCTCCTCAGCCACTCTCCTCTCCCAGTCTCCTCAGCCACTCTCCTCTCCTCAGTCAGGACAGACTGGCCAACAATGACTGAATAAATATATTGTATCTAGTGCTCCACAGTGTGTTTGAAGGACTGCAATCAAACTAACGGTAGGTTGGTGTAGACAAGTGGGCAGTCTTACCTGGTGTCCTGGGGGCTGCGTCAGGGCCAGGGTTAAGGTCAGTCATTGGGTTAGGGCTGCTGGGCTGTGGCTCGTCTGTCTGGCAGCACTGGTCTCTGGTAACATGGCTCTCAGGTTCAGGTTGGGGCTCGTCCTGGAGGATCTCCTCCATCTCCACTTCCATCCTGCTGGAACTCTGATACGTAGACAGACAGACAGAGACAGAGACGGAGAGAGAGAGAGAGAGACAGAGAGAGAGAGAGACAGAGAGAGAGACAGAGAGAGAGAGAGACAGAAAGAGAGAGACAGAGAGAGAGACAGACAGACAGAGAGAGACAGAGACAGAGAGACAGAGAGAGAGCGAGAGACAGAGAGACAGAGAGAGAGAGACAGAGAGAGAGCGATGAGAGAGACAGAGAGAGACAGAGAGAGACAGAGAGAGACAGAGAGAGACAGAGAGAGAGAGAGACAGAGAGAGAGACAGACAGAGAGAGAGACAGAGAGAGAGAGAGAGCGAGACAGAGAGAGACAGAGAGAGACAGAGAGAAGGGTGAAGTTGACCTTTTAAACCTCACAGACATTCCGGGGCTATACAATGGTCAGGGAAACACTGGGACAGAGGGTGTGGGGTGCGGAGTTAGAAAAAGAAGTACAGGTAACTGCCAAAATAAAGGAAACACGAGTAAATGAGGGATACAAAGTATATTGAAAGCGGGTGATTCAACACAGGTGTGGTTCCTGACTTAATTAAGCAACTAACATCCCATCTTGCCTACGGGCGATATATAAAAATGACCAGTTGCCCATTATTTGGACTACCATGGCTAGAAAAGATCTCGGTTACTTTGAAAGAGAGGTCTCAGAGGAGCACAGGGGGTTTAAAGCTGTTCTGGTTGTGCTCGTGGTGCCCCAATGCCCTAATAGGACACTCTATGTTGGTGTTTCCTTTATTTTGGCAGTTACCTGTACATCTACAGACACTCTACTACTAGCCTGTGTAACACCAGCGCTATACGTGTTATAGGAGAACCATACCGATATAGGAGAGACAGAAATACTGTACACGGCGCTACGGAACTGCTTCCATCGCTGCATAATTGGTCTGAGTAAAGATACCTAATGAATCATTATGCCAAACGCTATTTGCTCAGCGGTGCTGTTGCTGATCTCGACACAGCATTGTTTGGTTGGGTCTGATAAGGGTGGGTGGTGGTTCCACTACTGGCTGGGTGAGACTCTCGCCTGTCTGTCTCTCGGTTTCTCTCTCCGGGGTGATGGAGATGGTTCCCTGCACACCCAGCTAACACACACACACTAGGCTGTCAGAGATAAGGGACTCTACACTGGCCTTTGGCTTCTCTCTCTCTCTCTCCCCTCCCCTCTGAATACTTTCTGAAGGCCCTGTAAGTCTGAGGAGAGAGAGAGAGAGAGAGACAGAACTTGTCATCTCTCTGAGTGATGAGTAAACAGTGAGGAAGACGGTCTGTACTTAACTACTGTATGACAGACGCTGTGAAAAGGAAAAGGGGAAGACAGAGTGGGCTGGAAAAAGGAACGAGTGCAGGGATGGTACCTGAACCACTGAGAGGACTCTCCTGGTGTGTGTAGATTGGGAGTCAGGATATAAACATAGTACACTGGGGGTGAGGGGCTATTGTTTAGGAGAGGAGGGGATAGTATATATTTGGGGTTCTATTGGGACCGTGTACTGGTAGGATATATACTGAGGTTGAGGGGGGAAACTGTCTTGTCTCTACCTTCGTGTGTTGCTGAGAGGTCTTCCTCGGAGCGGATTTGGCCTTCACCATGCTGCTCTCTCTCTACCCAAACACCTGCAACAACACTGGAATGAGCCCATGTTTCAGTGTGTGTGTGTGTGTGTGTGTGTGTGTGTGTGTGTGTGTGTGTGTGTGTGTGTGTGTGTGTTGGTGTTTTCCATCATCACCAAACCATGTTTAGTTGCTGTCACAGAGGTGAAAATAGAGGTAAAGCCCCCTCTAGTGGTGGTCCCAGGCTAGTGCAGTTCCATCCATCACATCCCCCTGCCTGACTGTCAGCACACTTCCAAGTCTTCATGTATTATTCCAAGAAAATAGTCTGTTTGTGTGTGTGCCTCTATCAGAGACTGCCCAAACCATTTGCCCCCCCCCCCCCCCCCCCATACACACATTATATTTCAATGCACTGTGAAGTTGATTAACGGTACCATCTCTGACTGTAGCACGTACTGACCACCAGGTGGTGACAAAGTCCATGTTTTGGAAGTCATGTCAAAGAAGACGCCACAGTAACTATTTGATTCTAGCACTACTGCCTGAAGAGTCAACCCCCATGTCCTGAGTCTGGTTCCTCTCAAACTAACTTCCTTCCAGGTAGTTTTTCCTGGTCACTGTGCTAGTGCTTGCTGACTCACTTTAGGTTACTGTAAGGCACTTTGCAAATGTTTTGGTTTAAGTCGGTGTACCTGTCCTCAATTTGCACAGATATGATCAAAACTAGTTTTCAGATTTCTATTCTTCCGAAACTAGCCTAACGCATTGGGAGGAAGATAGTCATCGCCGTTTCAGAGCGGGGAGAAATAGAAGAACATGTTCAGTGAAGAGTTCAGCGGTAATGCTCTCTGACAGCATCAGACAGAACGGCCGGGTATCACTGGAGTCAATCCAAAGTCGTGAGGCTCATCAGAAAACATGCAGCCATCATCAGAGAGGTGACCTGATGATGAAGACTTGGTAACACGCTCAGGCGTTTCCATGGAGACAGAGACAGAAGTAGTTGTTCCTACTCAGGTAATATGATGAAGTGTGTATTTATCAGTGGGCCTGTAGAGACAGACACTGCTACCAGAACAAACTCACCAGAGTCATTTAAAGGGGAAATCTGTGATTGCTACGTCATTTATTTTGTTTTGCGTTTAAATTCAGGACATACAAATGTCCCATTGATTCTTGAAGAATATAACTCAAATACATCATGACCTTAGTTAGCTGAATTGTCTTACCCCATCAGAAACCAAAATATAAGTTTTACTCCTTTGCTAGTTAACAATGTTTTGTAGACAAACACTGTATAGCTTCAAAACATGGTTAAAACATTTTTTTAATTTTTTTTTTTATGATGTTCTCATGGATGGTCAGTCCTTGCACCCATAGCTTTGTTTATTATTTTAAGAGTGGGTACATTTCTCCAGCCTCATCCCTAAGCTATTCACCGAATCCGTGGCGGGGGTCATTGATGTGTTATTTATTTTTGAACTGCAGATTGCCCCTTTAACGTCGCCTGATAAGCTGTACAAAGTACTGAAAGTACTGAACCCACACCTGCGCAAGACTGCAGCAGCTAGGCAGTAGGCAGTGAAAATAATTGAATGAAGAAATGACGGGAAAGTTCACAGCAATTATTTCTGTGTGAAAGGGATGAGTGTATAAGTGCTGGAATAAAGAACGGATGCCTCTGTTCACGTTGTAACCAGTGTGAGACACTATAACCTCACGTGGAGACTGGCTGCTGTCCTCAGTCACACCCACTAGACAGACCATCAGCACACCATAACTCAGGTCTGCCCTTACAGTGAGTGATTCTCAACTTAATCAATCTAAACCCTATCTAACCATGACAATAGGCTGGCCTTGGATGTTTACATTCGGTTGTTAGGCAACCCTCTCCTGGTGATTTTAATTCATCTGAAGAAGAATTTGACCAAAAATATACATCATAATAGCATTATATAGGCACACTTTCTCTTGCCCTCGGCTAGTCTTCTTAAAATGGGCTAGAAATCAGTTTCTAAAGTGGGCACTGTTTAGGCCTATACTTTAAAATCATAACCCAACATTACCAAAATATGTCACTCATCTCCACAATATGGTCAAATTCAAATGCATTCAGATAATTTTCATTTTAAAGTCAATGAGAAAATAAAATACAACTTTTTGTTTGAAAGCAGAAAATCACCCGAGACAAGTGTAACTAACATGCGCAGTGCCCAACGGGGCGCAATAACAAAACCAAACGTTCAGTTGGATAATACGCCCCACTCGGGACGAAACCAGAAATGGCACTGCGTTTCCCCCGCTTTAATCAAAAACGATGCCTTATTTTTATGATTCCTTATCTACAATTTAATGTGTGCGCTATTCGTAAGTGCTTTACGGTCGAACAAAATGTTTTGGTACGTTTACCATACAGTGGAAAAAATATATCCATATTTTGAGAAGTCGCGAGATATCGACACCAGCGACTCCACAATGGGTCTCGTCAAACATGAAGGACGAAGTGAACTGCCCTCGCTGACTAACAAAAGTCCCTGTGAGCCTGCCAGCCACCATCCCCTTACGCATTCCACGCAAGGGGGAAGAAATTTTGCCAATCCTGTAAAATAAAATACCATAAAACGATGCCTACACTGTTCCATTACATCTCCAATTTGCAACTCGTCTCCACTAGCGAGCGCGCATTGATTGTTGGCGTTTGGTTTATAGTTATCTTTCAGCGGGTAGCAGTCACCATTAGCAACTCCATATCCCATGGGCGTGCGAGGGCCGCGGGCTGTGACGCAAATGCCACTTGTGAATTGCAAATTTGACATATCTAATTCAGTGTGGCTGGATGACTATTCAACCCGCATTTAAAACTATAACACCACCCCCCCCCCCCCCCCCCCCCCCCCCCCTAGTGGCTATGTGGCGATGCCAATAGCCACTAGCCAGCATGTTATGTTAGGATTCGTTGCATAACTCGCCAGCCCAATTTAATAAATTGTGCACCGAGAGCGAACGGGTGCAGTAGCCAGTCTGGATATTGTTACGATTTGAATATGATGGCCCAATCAACACAATACATTCCAATCGGCGCGAAATGACACAGCGGACTTATACGATGTGTACACAAGACGTGGAAAGCGAGTGACCTCGCTAAACATGGATCTATGGTAGCCAGCACTTGGCTACGTTCTGCTAGGACGCATGCAGCTGACGATAGAGAGGAGTGGAACTTGGGACTGCATTCATACATAGACCATACGGGCGCCCGGATAAAGGGCTGCATGAATACTGTATTGTGTGCTCTTTTCTCCAAAAGTCCCCAAGTATTTACAAAAGGTTCGCCAAAAAATATTGTGGCGAAACACAGGTGGTTTCCGCAGCTGCCGATATATATGGAAGCCCATTCCCGCCACCAATTTTTTTTTTTTAAGTCTACCATCTCAGCATTTTGAGAGATACCTACATCAACATTTTGAGATGGATCATACATATATAGGAAATGTTTCTTTATTTGTAGTATTGTGTGGCGATTTCCATCTATCCACGTTGCAGAGATCGGCACAGCAGGGCCACCAGCAAACGAAAGGTCAGCTGGCATTTGCCTTATCACTTTTGATTTGGTTTAATAACAAATATTGAACAAAAAGCATTGAAAAGATGGGACATAGTAGCCTACTGTCGTTTAGACTGATTTGTCAACTCGTGCACAATTCCTCGGGTGCTTCAGTCTGATCAACTGTAGCCTACCCACTGTGCACACACTGGTTGAATCAACGTTGTTGAAATGACGTTGAACCAACATGGAATAGAAGTTGAATTGACGTCTGTGCCCAGTGGGTACTGATAACAACCGCAGCTAACAACCACCACTACAGCACACATTTGGTTTGGATAAGAGCATCTGCTAAATGACTTAAATGTAATGTAAATGTAAATGTTTATATGCTAACTTTAGCTGGCTAGGCTACCTAGACATGTTCAATTCAAAATGATTGATTGGAATGATTCAATCAACACAACAGTGATGACATGCTGTGTGATTAACTCTTCATTTACACATGAAAAGGTCTACGTGATGCAACCCTGTTAGTTTTATTGTCCAACTGCAGTTGTCTCTGTCTGTGTAAAGGACTTCCCATTAGTTCATTTAAAAATCTATAATTCATATGAACAAGTACAAGTTTGCTGCAGTTTGACAGCGTTTTGTATGTTTCAAACCTCAACTGAGGCCCATAGAAAAAATGTAATAAAAAATATGACCTGATTAGAAAAAATGTTGGTCCCATCATAGTCCATATAAAACTGTTTCACAGTTGATTTATTACCAGATCATACCCTACAACTAGGGTCAGGAGTTTTACCTAGTTAGGTTTGCCTACCAGATCAGGGGAAACTGGTCCCCTGTGGCTCAGTTGGTAGAACATGGCGCTTGCAACGCCAGGATTGTGGGTTCAATTCCCACGGGGGACCAGGGTTCAATTCCCACGGGGGGACCATGATGAATATGTATGAACTGTCCAATTTGTAAGTCGCTCTGGATAAGAGTGTCTGCTAAATGACGTAAATGTAATGTAAATGAAACTCTGTGCTCTTCACTCTGGGGCAGCACATAGGCTAGCTGTTAGAGCTTTGGACCAGTAACTGAAAGGTCGCTGGTTTGAACACCCAAGCAGACAAGGTGAAAAATATGTGCCCTTGAGCAAGGCATTTACCCATAATTTGCTCCAGGGGTGCTGTACTACTATGGCTGACCCTGTAAAACATTTCACTGCACCTATCCGGTGTATGTGACAATACAACTTTTTTTTCTAAGAATCATCCTATATAGGCTATATCTCGAAATGTCAACGTAGTATCTCAAAATGTTGATTTATGTAGGCCTATCTCAATATTTCGAAGTAGTATCTGAACATATTGAGATAGTATCTAAACAATTGGACTTAGGTATCTAATTGTTTTGGCGTAGTATCTCGACATTTTGAGATAGTAGGCCGTCTGTTGACGTTGCGGGAATGGACATGTGCAAAGCAGCATATCGTTGCGCAGCACTGAACTTCCCCAGTTTTGTGCTAACTACGTGACGTTCCAAAGGACCATTTTATTCAGGCTGTCCTCACTGGCAATCTGGAAGCCAGAGCGCAGGACATTTTACCCTTCTCATGGCACGATTTGCATTGCTCCATTATCCCCGAAAATCTCCTTTACACGGTTATATTGTCAGCCTCAAAACGCCAGTATTTTGAGCAACAAAAGACCAGCTTAACTTGATCAAAGCAGGAGCCAAGTACAAAATGCACCTTTCAAGCCGTAAAAGAGAGGCCCCTTCTACATTTTGCAGCATGGCAGGGGAGTGCGGCGTAAAAACGGGCTAACCCATACAAAATAAATACAAAGAGAACGTACAACACTAACATAAACACATCCTTCACCATTTTAGGGAAATCCCTAAACCACTCTCAGATATTTGGCTTTGTAAAGACTCTCCCGAATGGACGATATTACGAAAGTAAAACGCTGCGCTTTGCGGCTCTGTGCCACCTTTTCCAAGAAGCAGCTTGGCGCACAGACCGGTGACCCTTCCGGCTTTGCGCGTCTTTATAACGACTAGATTTTACCAACAAATCTAATTTTAGCAATGAAATATGACTAAATACATCTAGTTGTAACTATCATCGTATTTGAGGCCCTGGAAATATTATTTAAGGGCGAGTTTGAGTCGCCGAAACCAATTCCTCTCCCCTCCATGGACAGGCAGAACAAGAGAAGGATGACGCCATTTTCTGCAAAAACAACCACGTTCGGGGAGCCAAGGCGAGGGCTTTTACGCTTCCATAACGCGTTCCAGGTCTTCGATCAGACATTTAGGGCGAATATAAATGTGTTAAGAATAGTTCTTACCTGTAGAAGTCTTAACCTGACGATGGAATCCGGTTTCACTGAGTAAAGCTACGGGCTTGGGCCGGGGAGCTACTTCGAGTCCGCGTCCCTGTCTGTAGCTAGCCGGAGGTTGTTTATTACGCCTCTCAGCGCTCGTCTCTCGCGCTGAACAGTTCCTCCAGCAGCTGCCTTTGTGCACTCAGAGGGGACCGTTCAGCTAAAGGCGGCCGCTGCGCAAAGGTGCAGCACTTCTACTTTTCTTTATAAATGCCAGTCTCGTTGGCACTTTGTGGGGTAGGAGAGGAATAGTTGACCCCCCCGTGATCGAGGAACACTGTTGCCAAATTCAGGCCGTTTAGTGCTCCATTTACTAAGCGCGCGCACAGGCTTTCCAGAATCCAGGACACACAAATTAAACCGAAACGTTAGCTGGTTTTGTTCTCTTCCGCGCATTCTTATCGTTGATAAAAGTGCATTATTCCTTGGGAAAAGTCGTAAAACGCTAAAGCAGAATGTAAAGAATAAACTGGCGATTTGGAACTGTTGGAAATGTTGCACCATGGCCATTTATAATTTCTGTGTTTGGAGTTTATATAATGGTAGGGCAAACAGAATGCCACAATTTTGAGAAAAAATACATTTATTTCAATAAATCTAAGTTATTTATCTTGCCACCAAAACGCAACCTGCAATTCTTCACCTGCGGGTTGAAGTGAACGAGTAGTCTATCCAGTGATTCATTTGTTTCATTAAGGATCAAATAAATGACTTTCATATGTGATAAGATAGGCCTATATTATAATAATGATACATTGATATATTTCAACATTTCCCTTGATACACAGGAAGACAGGATTTCCCCTAAAGAACGCATCATCTACAGCCCTTTTAATAATCTTATCTTATTTTTTTTAAAGTTTAGTCTAGAACATTCCAGTAGCCTATTAGATAAGCCTATATTTTCATATTGCATAACTAGTCCTACAGCATAGCTACAATTAGTCAATGCAGATTATGAATTGTAGTGATATGTTAATATTTGTTGCAATAACGCATGTCCAGCATTGGCACCAGCCTGGTCTCATAGACTTAGACATAACATAGTAAATCCTAAATCCGGGACACTCAAATTAGTGTGATATGTTATGTTTGGTACTTTTACATAAAACAGAAGGTTACTTAAGGCAAAAAATAATGGTCTGGTTGGTCGGGGTGGATGGGTGTGCATATAACTGGATAATCTAGCAACCCAAAGGTTGCGTGTTTGAATCTCATCAAGGACAACTTTAGCATTTGACCTAATTAGCAACTTTGCAACTACTTGCTACTTTTAATCTACTTTTCTACTACTTAGCTTGTTAGCTAACCCTTCCCCTAAGCTTAACTCTTTAACCTAACCCTAACCCCTAGCCTAGCTAACATTAGTATTAGCCACCTAGCTAACATTAGCATTAGCCACCTAGCTAACGTTAGCTACAACTAATTGGTATTCGTAACATCATCATACATCAACATCATACATTTAGCAAATTCGTAACATAATGTATGAATTGAAAATGTGTAATATGTTGTAAGAAAGGGATGATGGACAGCCACAAATTAATACATTCTATATAAAACGCAGTGGAGGCTGGTGGGAGGAGCTATAGGAGGACGGGATCATTGCAATGGCCACGTTTGACTCCGTACCATTAATTCCATTCCAGCCATTACAATGAGCCCCTCCTCCTATAGCTCCTCCCACTAACCTCCACTGATGAAAAGTAACATATCATACTAATTGGAGTGTTTCAGATGTACTTTTACTATGTTACGTCTACCCCTGTGTCCAGGTTGCCGGCACAGTCTGAATTTTTGTTTTTATGGATTGCCAAGATTAATTTTGGCATACAAGCAACCTTGCCAAATAGCTTACCCATATGGATTGATAAAATGAAATAAAGTTTCTACAACAGTTGTGAATTAATTTAGGAAAATAGGATTTTCAGCATTAAATGTTCTAGTGTGCTTAATAGTGAAGAGCTAGGATAGGTGGAGAGACGGGGCTACTCACAGGTTCCATGGAATGCCATCTCGCAGGTGCTACAGCATTTTGTTGCTATGTTACCGCAATCTGTCGTGAACGCCGAAAGTGTCGCTTAGCTAATCACGTGCTGAATAAAAATGTTGACATGGCAAACAGTGCACTCTAGGCCTAATGCCACGAAGATTTGCGCAAAGATTTTCTATTATTCACTATAAACTGGGTGGTTCGAGCCCTGAATGCTGATTGGCTGACAGCCATGGTATATTTGAACAATAATCATGAGGGGGTGTGGTATAAGGCCAATATACCAGGCTGTTCTTAAGCACAACGCAATTTGGAGTGCCTGGATACAACCCTTAGCCATTGTATATTGGCCATCTACCACAAACTCCAGAGGTGCCTTATTGCTATTATAAACTGGTTACCAACATAATTAGAGAAGTACAAATAAATGTGGCCAATATACCACAGCTAAGGGCTGTGTCCAGGCACTCCGCACTGCATCGTGGTATATTGGCCACATTTATTTTTTACTTCTCTAATTATGTTGGTAACCACACCTCCTCATGCTTTATTGCTTAATTAACTCATAAATATCAATAATATTACGCTAATCATTCAAACATAGGTCTACAAGTTATGGCTGTAGGCCTGCAACATCTCACCATGTGATGTGTGTTTTAGACATTATTTTAGATTCAGTAGGACAGGTATTACAGGCCTTCATATTATTTAGCCAATGTCCACATAATACAGTATTAATAAACAGTCTAAAAGTAGTTGGAGCCAACTCCTAGCGTAGGCTACAAATTGGGGCTTCTGAAAAATATAGTTGTTGTGGTATTTGAGTAGACCTCTTGAGTTATAATCCCCGAGACCAGACCCTGTCCTTTAGGCCCAGTGAGAAATACAACAAAAGGTGGCCACCGCTATCGGCCAGACAATTAACCAAAGGACCAGCATTAAACCATTATCATAAGAATGCTGTTTGCGATGGGGGGGAAAGCCCTCTGAATTCATTGACATGCTGCATAGTGTTGGAAACCTTTTATGTCATCAAGCTGCCTTTGCCATTTTACCTACCGACATCTTTTAGACATTTTGTAGCGCAAGTTTCTCTTTGTGTTGCTATACTAACCACTTTACAACACACAAATAGGCCTACTTGTGAATAGCTAGGAACTATTCCCTTTTGTTTTTAAAAGTGAACAGAAAAGGCTCTTATGAGGCCTTCCAGCAAGCCTACCCATTCTTGCGATGAGGCAGCACCTGTTGCTACACAGACAGTCTATAAACGCAGAACTTTTTACAGGTGGATGGATAGGCTACTGTGAAGAATAGGATGAACACAGCTCTGTAGTAGCCATCCCTACACACCAGGACTTGTTATATTACTCGATATATTACGAACGGAAGGATGCTCCCTGCTCAACACAGCTCAGATGCCAGTGTTTGTTCACCGACATAATGATCAGGTCTGGTTCCAAAACGGATTCTGGCTCACCTACTAGACTGTATACCAAGTGATAGTTTGTGGTCATGTGTACAAGGGGACTCAAAGATATCCTAAACATCAGTACTACACCCACTTTTGGTCTTTACTCACTGCTCAAGTCCATGTGGCACAATCCATACATTTTATATTAGGTGGGCCTTGAAAGTGCCACCCTTGCAGGAATGAGGGGAATGGACTTTGCAAGTGTACAGAGGACTAATTCAAGTAAAGGGAAATGTATGGGTGTCTGTCCTTTCAGGCATAATTCATTGTGTACATCTTTCACCCAAGGGAAACAAAGACATCAATTGCATCCTCCTCGCGTCCTCTCCTTTCCTCCTTCTAAAAACCCATTGGAGGAGAAGGTCAGAGGGGTGGGACCTCTGACTTCTTATCCAATGGGTATTGAGGAGGCAAGGAGAGAGGACGCTAGGAGTACGCAATTGAGATTCTCACATGGAATTACTATCCTGCTATGCTGAATCATGCACCTGGGTGGAGTTATTCCATCAAGAAGGGACAGGACAAAACAGCAGGTCAAAAAATGATTTTATATATAATTTTTTTATCCAAAACATAGTCAAACCTAAAAATCCCCATCTAAACGTGTTGATAACACCATGGGGACAACAGGATAAAAGAGTCACCCAGGAGTAGAAAGCACATGATGGACGCCACCGCGGACTGATACGGTGAACCAGTGACTATTTCATAGTAAGATCTCGACAAGAACCTGGTTCTGCTTTATTTACAGTGAATACAAAAACAAGGCCTTACTTACAGAGAGACATCCATGTCCTGGGTGAGTAGTAAGGAGGAGACTGCACTGAACCACTAGTCTACTCAAGTCTGCGTCATTCCCTATAGTGCACTACTTAGGCACTGTATTCCCAATGCAGTGCCCTTGTTTTGCCCAGGGCACTTATATTAGGGCATTGGTCAGAAGTAGTGCACTACAGCGAACAGCGTGCCATTTCAGACCAACACGTAGGGAAGACATCAATTGCATTCTACTCGTGTCCCCTCTCCTGCCGTCACTCACAACCCATTGGAGGAGAAGGTCAGGTGGGCGGGAACTTCTGGCTTTCTTATCCAATGGGTTTTGAGAAGGAGACAAGAGCGAGGACACGAGCAGTATGCAATTGAGCTCTTCCCATAGTGCACTGCTACTCCCCATACACTTGATTCGGCCTCTGAGGCAGTTGAATTAGATGGCATATTTGCTGTTCCACACGCAGTAAAAATAGCGAGGGGAGGAGAAGCAAAGTTAACATTCAGGAATAATACCGAGTCAGTCACGTGCCGTTTGTTTACCTAAATGACTGGAGAGGGGCATTGGTGCCTCCTGACCTGACTAACCATTAGAGCAGTGCACACATTTTCAGTGATCGAACAGTAACTGGTAATTGATGGAGTTATAAACTGATAATATGTAGGGCTAATACTATGTTGGGAAAAGTTACATGTCGACATTGACCACTTGCAGAAAGCAAGCATATTTGACCGAGATGGTGAAGAGAGACAATAGTTTCACCTATGAGCACTTATAGAAATATGGAGTGCTGCAGGCGAGGGCCTAAGGACCTGGAAGAGTGTGCACCGCTGCAGAGGCAGGGTCTGAAGACAAACGGCAGGCATAGAAACATTCCCCACTGTACCTCCCCCTGGACCAGGCAGACCCACAGTGTTTGTGATTTCCCTTAGCCATGGTGACAGACACATTCTGTCTGAGATTCAGATAGCCTACCTTTCAAACTCAACTCTGGACCTCAAAGCCAGTTTCCAATGCATTTCTTTTCTTCTCCATTGTTCCCATCTAAATCAGGGACTGATTTAGACCTGGGACACCAGCTGGGTGCAATTAATGATCAGGTAGAACAGAAAACCAGCAGGCTCCGGACCTCGTAGGGTAAGAGTTGAATACCCCTGGCCTACAGAGGGGATTGACGTCACAAGGAGTACAGGCCTAGTCTTCATATTTACTGTTGTTGACAAATCACCTTTACAAATATACACAGTGCCTGGTGAAAGTCTACACACCCCTTGCACAGTCTTCGCATTTTGCAGCCTTACATTTCCCTCTAAGAAAGGAATACATTGGATTTTTTTCCTGACGATCTACAAAACCGTCAACATTTTCAGAGTGAAAGAAAACGAAAGAGCATTTTCGAAATTCATTACAAATACAAAACAAAAAAACGAAATTGTCTTGATTGTGCGTGTCTTCACACCCCAGAGTTCATACTTGGTGGGGAGCACATATCTATAGAAATAGAAGTAGATTTAACGACCTGGGCATATGAGGAAAAAGTGCAAGAGAGAGGATGGGGAAAAAGCATTATTCTACCTTCAGGCAACCACTGAACAGACTTCCCCACCTACAGTATGCAACAGTAGAGGCATTGCCACCGTTCTGAAATACGCATCCAAGTCATCTAAAGTAACTTCCTATCACAAGAACTCGCTAGGCAGAAGTCAAATTCCTGTCTGGCGACCACCACATTTGCGCCAAACGCCACCATCGTTTTCAGATGAGGAAAGACGAAGGAGGAGACGAGGAGAAGATGCCACTTCCGACTATTGAGATGCAGCCTCAGTGACGTCCCTGTAGCGTGTCCGTCACTGACAGGACAGAAGAACACACCGCAGTGGAAGCAGCAATATTAAAAGAAGATGGCTGGTGCCATATGTACATTTCTGTAATGTACATATCATATAGAAACATTGGAAGAAGTGTGAAAAGGGAGAACCACCGGCAGAGCAGCCTTAAAAATAGTAACCATCGTATTAAGAGCGCACTGTCGGTGCACATGTCACCTGGCGGGTAAAAGACTATAGCTGCAGGTCTTTTAGTAAGGGGAGACTATTAATAAATACAAAAATAATAAAATATATGTACACATTTTCAAACAATAACTATGATTATAATAATACTTTTTAAATTGACATACAAATATAATTTTGCTCAACGTTTGTAGCTCTACTCTGGTCAGTAAGAAAATTAAGAAATTATAAATTATTATACATTTTAAAAAAAATAATCCAACACCATCGTTTTTCCATTTAGGGTGTAGGTCCTGACACTGTGTCGCAACATTTGAGACGAATAGTAAAAACAATTCTCGATAACCTGAATTCTTCCTATTTTGCAAGACATTTCATGAAAAAGTGTCGGTATAAAGTCTTCCCTTGTGTGACAGACAGGTTGTTGTGTCGCCTCCGGAGTCCAGGAGGAGGAGAGCAAGTGCACTTTGAACTCTGGCATGCTGGAGAGAAGGGTGTGTGTGTGTGGTGAGGAAGGAAGGTCTGCTGGGGCTGTCAAGACAGGTCTGAGGAAGTTTTTGGACATGGGAATTCCTTCCTGGTCACCTGACCACACAGGAACAGGAAGCTACAACAACAAACGTCTAAATGCATGTAGAGCGGTAATGAAGATGCCAAACTAAAGCAGGTTCCCTTTTCAGAGGGCAGTTTGTGATGATGAGTGTCTTGATTTGAGTGTTCCACCCTGTATCCATGGAGACTACCGCTGCAAAACCGCCCATTGGCTGATCAATGTGTGGGCGGGGTGACATCACTGTTAAGAGGGCAGGACCCTGTGTTACTGACATTGGGTCAAAGGTCACAGATTCTAGTCCATGCAGCTGCCCAGCATTCTGTCCATGTCTCCTGTTATTGTCAAGGATGCAACTTGGACTGCAAGAGGAAAAAAAGAAACAGGGGGAGAGGAAGAGCAGAGGGAAGGCAAGAAATGGAGAAAGTTTCAAGTTGACAGTCAAGCTCAACCCATATCCAAAAATGACATCAATCTGTATAATCCATGACAGCAAGCTATTTTTATTTGAGCCAAGCTAACTTGAAGCTGTCAAGTGAGGTGAATTACCATGCGAGTAACCAGGTGAGTTAGGTGTGTTTACCTGTCGAGGTGACTCGGGGCCTGAGGCCAGAAGTTCAGTGCTGTTCCTCCTGAAGATGCCGTCCAGCCCTGCTGCTTTGGTCACCTTACTGGGCTTCCCTCCTCCTCCGTACGCACTGGGGCTCCTCCTCTTTCTCCCATCCACCCCTCCTCCGTAGGCCAGGGGGCTGGGAGGAGGCAGGGGGCTGGGGTGGTCCGTAGTGAGGGGATAGGGTGTGGTGGTGGTTGGGTCAGGGTTGGAGTACCAGTCCTCGGCCCTGACCCCCACCTCACTGGCACTGTGTCCTAAGGTCTTTCTCCTACCACTAAGGGGGGGCACGCCAGAGCTGAGCATGGGGGTGGGAGTCAGAGTGTGGTAGCTGCTCTTGTTCCCCCTGAGAGTGTCAGAACTAGGTGGAAGGGTGGTCCTCCTCTTCTTGGCCGCACCACCAGTGGCCCCTGGGGGCCTGATGGGTTTGGTGGAAGTGCCGTTACGAGGTTTCCCTAGGGCGGAGACAGGGGCCAGGCGCTGGGAGGGGTCCCTGATGCCAAACAACCCTGCTGCTGATGCATTCTGGGGGAAGGCTGTGGAGTAGGATCCAAGGGGGAAGGCTCCGTTGGTGGAGGGAGGGAAGGAGGGGGAGGAAAGGGGGGGAGGAGGGGTGAGAGAGCTGGGGGAGGGAGGGCTCTCAGCAGCCAGGGGCACCTTTCTGTAACACAGCAGAGGACAGAGACAGGCAGAGGCAGCGCGTTAGGAAAACCAGAGCCATAATGAAATACTGACCCGTAGATTTACAGGGGTTCAGAGACATTTCTGTCTAGAATATGAGCTGGCTGCTGATGTCCTATTCCAGAGCCTCAGCAGATCCAGGTCATACTAACATCTGCCATTCCACACCTATTAATAGTGTCTATGAGTCTCTGTGTGTCTTCCCTAGACAGCTGAACCCACTTTCTCCATAGAGCATCACAGAGGCCTAAAGCTGGATGTAAATACACTGGAGTGGCGCCGAGAGCCCCAGAACACGGGCCGACAAATCATTTATACTGGTACAACAATAGATGCACACTTTCCTCACCTCCACATCTGAGCGTTGACATGTTTCTCCACCATGCAGTGTAACGCCAGCCTCATCCTGTCCCACCGCCGGTCAAACACATAGTGACCACGCCCCATCAGCCTGCTGCTGAACGTGCAGCCCTGAAACACGGAGGGAGGGGTTAACACAGTCGGAGAAAAGAGATCAAATCAGCCTGTATGGATGGCTTCAAGCTAGGGGTGTAACGGTTCACCAAACCCATGGTTCGGTACGCATTGAGGTTTTGGGGTCATGGTTCGGTTCGGTTTCGGGACAGCGGCAAGATTAAAATGCCATTCACAATGTTCAGCATTCACAATGTTCCTGGCATTGTCTGTCGTGACAGGATTGTTATGTCGGGCTTCAAGTTTCCACTCTGATGCTGCGTTTGTAACCATATGGGAGGTGGGAATTTACCAGTTGGATGCATTCGTGTGATTTGAACTCATTGAGAAATGCAGATTGGCTAATGGCTAAACTAAAAGTACTGCTATTATACAGTCATACAGTTCCAAATCCACATGAATAGATTTATAAAAAAGCAATGTTTCGTTGTTGCATTGAACTGCTGAAAATGCTGTTAGCGGTCATTTCCTTAGTAGGTGACGTCAAAGGTCAGTATGTGGGAGAAGTGGGAGCTCAGGAGTTCCCCACTAGTAATTACCAGTTGGAGGGCCGTTCGAGTGGCAAACTCCCACTTCCATCTTGGTAACGAACGCACCATGACACTGCATTCTTCAGTGCAAGATGTGCAATTGTGACACTCATAAAGTGAGCGTTTCTGTAGCATGGTACATCTCCCACTCCGGGGTAATGTGATGACACTTATTAAGTAAGTGCCAATTCATTGAAAACTGTGGCTTTTGTATGCTTATATAGAGCGGATACTACCTGTTTGCTGAAATGGGTGCAAGAGGGAAGTTTGTAACGTGTCTCGAGCACTTTCACAAAGTGCTGAAACCCTCTGTTCTCAACCACAGAGAATAGGCACATATCCTATAAACCAAAGACTGTAAAAAAAATATAAACATAGCCTACCTATCTCTTGTAATTTGTTTGGTCAGGTCAGAATCTGCTGCCAAGGGCTGCTTGCATGCGGTATACTGAGGTGATGTCAACATAGTTGAGGTGTTGGCAGCTGCATAGGCTATTCTCGTTGAGCATGGCGACATACTGTTAACGTTTTACCCACACCTCTATGTCCATCGCTGTTCTAATCTACTAGGAAGCCAAAATGTTCCCAAACGGGGGATGTAAACGATGAAGTATACTCCAATTCTGGTTTATCGACCCCACCATAGAACTAGTTCCCGGGTGCGCCTCAGAAAAGAGCACTTTCAAATGCCACAATGAAGATTTTTAATTTTGATTAATGTGCGCATAGCTTGTTTGAACGGAATAGCCTGAAATGTTTTTTTTTTTTTCAGTTAAGATTTACTCAAGACGTGTAGGCATGTAAACGCAGCGTACGTATCATATCTTCCGGCGCCGACAGAGATAGTCGCCTCGCTTCGCGTTCTTAGAAAACTATGAAGTATTTTGTTTTTTTTATGTATTATTTCTTACACTGTTACCCCAGGAAATCTTAAGTCTTATTGCATAGAGCCGGGAGGAACTATTGGATATAAGAGCAACGTCAACTTACCAACATTATGACCAGGAATACGACTTTCCCGAAGCGGATCCTCTGTTTGGACCACCACCCAGGACAATGGATCGGATCCCAGTAGGCGACCCAAAACAACGGCGCCGTAGGAGGGGCAGAAGAAGCGGTCTTCTGGTCAGGCTCCGTAGACGGGCACATCGCGCACCACTCCCGAGTTTACTACTCGCCAACGTCCAGTCTCTTGACAACAAGGTAGACGAAATCCGAGCAAGGTTTGCCTTCCAGAGAGACATCAGAGATTGTCACGTTCTTCGTTTCACGGAAACATGGCTCACTCCGGATACGTTATCAGAGTCGGTACAGCCACATGGTTTCTTCACGCATCGCGCCAACAGAAACAAACATCTCTCTGGTAAGAAGAAGGGCGGGGGGGATGTGCCTTATGATTAACGAGACATGGTGTGATCATAACAACATACAGGTACTCAAGTCCTTTTGTTCACCTGACCTAGAACTCCTTACAATCAAATGCCAACTGCATTATCTACCAAGCAAATTCTCTTCGATTATAATCACAGCCGTGTATATTCTCCCCCCCCCCAAGCAGACACCCCGACGGTCATGAAAGAACTTCATTGGGCTCTACGTAAACTGAAAACCACATATCCTAGGGCTGCATTTATTGTAGCTGGGGATTTTAACAAAGCTAATCTGAAAACAAGACACCCTAAATTTTATCAGCATATCGAATGCGCTACCCGGGTAGAAAGACTCCTGGACCATTGTTACTATAACTTCCGCGATGCATACAAAGCCCTGCCCCGCCGTCCTTTCGGAAAATCTGACCACGACTCCATTTTGTTGCTCCCAGCCTATAGACAGAAACTAAAACAGGAAATGCCCGTGCTCAGGTTTGTTCAACGCTGGTTCGACCAATCGGATTCCACGCTTCAAGATTGCTTCGATCACGTGGACTGGGATATGTTCCGCATAGCGTCGGACAACAACATTGATGAATACGCTGATTCAGTGAGCGAGTTTATTAGCAAGTGCATCGGTGATGTTGTACCCACAGCGACTATTAAAACCTTCCCCAACCCATCTGGACAAGAGGAATACCTATGTAAGAATGCTGTTCATCGACGACAGCTCAGCATTTAACACCATAGTACCCTCCAAACTCATCATTAAACTCGAGACCCTGGGTCTCGATCCCGCCCTGTGCAACTGGGTCCTGGACTGACGGGCCGCCCCAAGGTGGTGAGGGTAGGAAACAACATCTTCATCCCGCTGATCCTCAATACTGGGGCCCCACAAGGGTGCGTTCTCAGCCCTCTCCTGTACTCCCTGTTCACCCATGACTGCGTGGCCATGCACGCCTCCAAATCAATCATCAAGTTTGCGGACGACACTACAGTGGTAGGCTTGATTACCAACAACGACGAGACGGCCTACAGGGAGGAGGTGAGGGCCCTCGGGGTGTGGTGTCAGGAAAATAACCTCACACTCAACGTCAACAAAACAAAGGAGATGATCGTGGACTTCAGGAAACAGCAGAGGGAGCACACATCGACGGGACAGTAGTGGAGGAGGTGGAAAGTTTTAAGTTCCTCGGCATACACATCACGGACAAACTGAAATGGTCCACCCACACAGACAGTGTGGTGAAGAAGGCGCAACAGCACCTCTTCAACTTCAGGAGGCTGAAAAAAATTTGGCTTGTCACCTAAAACACTCACAAACTTTTACAGATGCACAACCGAGAGCATCCTGTCGGGCTGTATCACCGCCTGGTACGGCAACTGCTCGGCCCACAACCGTAAGGCTCTCCAGAGGCTAGTGAGGTCTGCACAACACATCACCGGGGGCAAACTACCTGCTCTCCAGGACACCTACACCACCCGATGTCACAGGAAGGCCATAAAGATCATCAAGGACAACATCCACCCGAGCCACTGCCTGTTCACCCCGCTATCATCCAGAAGGCGAGGTCAGTACAGGTGCATCAAAGCGGGGACAGAGAGACTGAAAAACAGCTTCTATCTCAAGGCCATCAGACTGTTAAACAGCCACCACTAACATTGAGTGGCTGCTGCCAACATACTGACTCATCTCTAGCCACTTTAATAATTAAAAATTGGATGTAATAAATGTATCACTAGTCACTTTAAACAATGACACTTTATATGATGTTTACATACCCTATACTACTCATCTCATATGTATATACTGTACTCTATACCATCTACTGCATCTTGCCTATGACGTTAGGCCATCGCTCATCAATATATATTTTTATGTACATATTCTTATTCATTCCTTTACACTTGTGTGTATAAGGTAGTTGTTGGGGAATTGTTAGATTACTTGTTAGATATTACTACACTGTCGGAACTAGAAGCACAAGCATTTCGCTACACTCGCATTAACATCTGCTAACCATGTGTATGTGACCAATAACATTTGATTTGATAGCCTATTAGGTTTAGTGTTTATATTTTGTAATATTTGTATGTATTATTTGTAGTATTTGTACGGTTCAGTACGAATATGTGTATCGTTATACCCCTACTTTTTTACATTTTTAAATGTAACCTTTATGTAACTTGGCAAGTCGAATAAGAACCAATTCTTATTTACAATGACGGCCTACCCCGGCCAAACCCGGACGACGCTGGGCCAATTTTGCGCCGCCCTATGGGACTCCCAATCATGGCCTGTTGTGATACAGCCTGGATTGGAACCAGGGACTGTAGTGACATAGCCATATCACAATAAACCGACCCATTTTGCTCGATAACGATAAATACACAGTCACTTTCCATTAGCAGCAGGGATCTCGACTGGCTTTGCCAGTGCCAGGACACACATGAAAGTTAGCCACAATGTTTCATCTAACATGTTCAGATAATGCATGAGGGATATTTTGATGTGCAACCTGTCAAAATAGGATCCAGAATGATCAGATTTCTTATTGGCTTTTTATAGATTCATTTGCCTGCATCTTTTTTTTGGTGCATATTGGCCTAGGCAATATGATACATAATTCACCACCTGAGGAAGTAGTAACTCAAAACACATATTGCTAACCCTAAATATATGACATTGTTGCTAGATAGCCATGTAATTGATGTAACAGTAAATGTAATGCCTCAACAAAAACTTTCCATTGGCAGGCATCAATACTTGATGTATTGACTGCAAATGGCACATTCCGTCAGCACATCATCTCAATTAGATACTGTAAAGTGGTGTTATTTCCTCAATATTGAGAGCTGAGGAACAAATATGCTCACATAAAGCTGAGAATGTCCTATTTTTTAACAACAGAAAAATACATTTTGAAAACTTTGTTTTTCCCCAAAATTACATTTTGAAATGTTGATCAGTGGTTGTATGCCTGTGCTTATCAGAATGCATCTGTCCGTTCACTTGGTGGGGAAAGGGAGTGAGACCGGGTAGCGAAACAGGGACTAGGAAGACACTGTACTTTCATTGCAGAAAGCACGTTAACGGACATTACTGTTGACAAAATAATGTTTTTTAGAACAAAAACATCCAAAAGGAACGTTGTGTAGCATATTCACCGAAAATTACAGATGTAACCAAAATGAGTCGGTAAGAGGGCAATGTCCGTGTCGGTAGTTTTTGGTTTATCAGCTCTAGGAAAGGGGCGTAGGGTTGATTTCAGTCTGGGTGTGAGACAGATAAGGGTACATTTTATAAAGGATTTACAAGTCCTTTATTAGTTTACAGATATTTTAGAAGCAGCTGAAATTGAGCAATTACTTACACACCCTTCGTACAAGTTATACATATTTTTGCACCTTAAATGTTAAATATTGTGTAGACAAGGCACTTAACCTAAATTTCTCCTGTAAGTGACCCTGGATAAGAGCGTCTGTTAGATGACTAAAGGTACATACCCCCAGCGGTCGAGGGTGGTGAGGGGAGTAGTGGCAGGATGGTCGGTCTCCGTCTATGTCTCTGTCAGGGTCCTCCGGTGTTCCTGGGTCGCCCTCATAACTGGACAAACGACCGTCCCTGTCCTCTCTTGCCCTCTGCCAGACAGGGGCTGGGGGGTCCTGGGTTGAGGCTGGGGGGACGGGGGTGGAGGATAGGACAGCAGCGCCCCCACCACCTGGTACCCTGCACACAGAGGGGGAGAGAGAGAGCGAAAAAGAGAGAAAGAAAGAGGAGAAAAAGTGAAAGGTAGAAAATGTTTAGAACTTGACACTAACATGACCTACAAAACGAACAAGCGTCAAAATCGCCTTGTTTCACTTGGATTCTGATTCTGCTATCAACAGTAGTTTACATCACCCCCTAGTGGTGTGAGTTTGAACTGAGTGATTTAAAAAATAATCAAATCAAAGTTAATTGGTTGCATACACAGATTTGCAGGTGTTATTCCAGGTGCAGCAAAATGCTTATGTTACTAGCTCCAACAGTGCAGTACAATGTCTTGCAAATATGCAACTTTGGTCTAATATTCCTGAGAAGCCAACACAGCATCTTTATTGAACAAATATCCATAACAAGTATACGATTCCATTGAATGAATAGAAGCTATACATTGACTTTTGGCCTCAGTGCTGCCCCCTACCTGGGTATGTGTGCATTAGCCAGCCGCAGTTTGAGAGTAGAGACAGTTCTGCCATTGTGGCAGTGGGGGGGCAGGGTGGAGGGGGTAGTGTCATTGGCAGAGCTGCTCTGACTGCCCCCCTGTGACTCCCTCCTCTGCCTTCCCTCCTTCTCTTTCTCCTTATCTTTCTCCTTCGCTCTGCCCTTGTGTTCCGCCAGGAGGATATCAAACTCTTTCTGCCTGCCTGGGACGGCCCGTCGGTGGATCAGGGAGTGAGTCTGGAACACACACACACACAATATAATAACAAAGAGAAGTGGGCATAAGAGGCCAATAAAAACACATTTAAATGAGACTTAGAATTAGTTTTCCCTGGTATCAAGGAAAATAAAGCACACAAGGCAAAATAAAGTTACGCGTACTGATGGCCAGAATAAGCTGTGTAGCCAATGAGAAGTGAGGTTAGAGGTCAGAGGTTAGAGGTCAGTGTGTCTCACCTTGCAGGTAAGTGAGCGCGTGCAGGATCGTTTGCTCTCCGGGTCCTGGACTCCACAGTGCTTGTTAGGGTCAAACACCCTCCCTGTAAACACCAGACAGCCATCAAAAATCAAACCAGGTCATCACGGCTGATTTCAGAATTTTGCCTTCCGGAGTCCCACGAAGTCATCTTTTGCCAATATATCGTAAATGACAGGAGAGAAGTGTCTTACAAAGTTGTCCTATAAGACCTACAGTAGACTGTTCTTTCACTGAAACTTCCCAAATTCTCCTGAGAAGTTTCCCCTGAGTTAAACACTTCAATTGTTCCTGTAATCTTCCACATGTAATCTCTATAATCTAGCTAGGTAGTCTGAGTTATGGGAGTGGTTGGGTGTGAGTGTGTGTGTGTGTGTGTGTGTGTGTGGGAGATGAGAGTGTATGTTCATGTGTCTGAGTGCGTGTATGCGGGAGATGAAAAGTGTGTGTGTGTGTGTGTGTTACTGCGTGTGTGTTACCGCTTGTGTGGGAGAGGAGAAGTGTGTGTCTCTCTCTCAGGAGGATGTGTTTAGGAGATGAGAGTAGATGAGGCCAGTTGGGAGTCCCAAGCGGTGGGAAGGTTTTTAAGGAGCAGATGCCTTGGCAGCAGTAGCTCATGAATTACACTTACTTCTAAATCATAGAGTTGGAGGGACGCACAGAACAGCGACAACAACATATGGAGGGAGAGGAGAGAGGAGAGACTGGGGAAAAGAGACGGGAGAGAGGAGTAAAGGAAGAGAGGAGAGAAAGGAGAAAGGCAAGAGAGACGAGAGGAAGAGAGAGGGAAAAAGAGAGAGAGGCGGAAGAACAAAGAGATAGGAGAGTTGGAGAGAGAGGTACGAGGGAAGTCTCCTCCACAGTAGAATTAGCAAGGCCCCAGTGCATAGGATTAGTGTTGAGCAACAGCCTCCAGTCTCTCTTCTTTCAAAACAACCCCCACCCATGCCAAGTTCCTAACCCATCATATGAATCTGTTCATGCCCCATCACTCCTATCACTGGGCAGCTTTTAAAGGTTAAGGGAGATAAGGAATATGGAGGGCTTTTACACTTATAAACATAGGGTATATACTTATACCATGACCTTTATGGTGCTAGATAGATATGCACGTTACTGGTGGAAGAATTTAAGTTGATACACATTGCATACCAGATAAAAGGTACATTAATACATTGTACGTTCTCACCTAGGAGGAGGATGAAGTTGGCTGATCTCTGGTCAGCTTTGAACCCTGATTATAATACCGTAGATATAATATATGCTATTTAGCAGACGCGTTTATTCAAAAGCGACTAACATCATGCATTAATACATTTCCCCTGTGGGTGGCCCCAGCGGGAATCGAACCCATGATCATTGGCGTTGCAAGCACCACTCCAACAACTGAGCCACACAGGACCATGATAATGATTAAAAGGTAGGATTGGGAGTAGGGTAAACTGATCCTAGATCTGTGGTTAGACTGTGTTCTCACCTGACAGTCTCCTGTGAGGCCTGGGGGTCTTGGTTCCATTCTGCTGTTTCCTGTCCAGGGGGGAAGGGGTTGCAGGGGTCCGAGGGGAGGGAGAGTGGGAGGCGGAGGGTCTGCGGTGGTCCAGGGGCGAGAGGGTAGAGGAGGGTCGTTTGTCCACAGGAGAGCGGGCCGGGCTGGGCCGGCGGTCCACCGAGGAGGGGGGGGTGGTGGGGCCGCGACCGTTCACCAGCTTTTCCTGAGACCCCCTGAGGGGAGCTGGGGGGGTCAGGGAGGGGAGGAGGGAGGAGGGGGAGGAGCAGGAGGGGGTGGAAGAAAAGCAGTGGACTCTGACGTGTGTTCCTCCCTCTGCCCGGCCCAGACATGGCATCTTCTCCAGACTCACAACTGGCAACGACACACTGGAGAGAGAAAGAGGGATGGAGCAACAGATAAACCAAGAGAGAGGGATGAGAGAGAGGGGGGGTGCTAATTATTTTTTAAATTTTTTAATTTTAATTTTAATTTTTTAGGGGTGGATCAGCTTAATATTGCGGAAAGAATGTTGCTTCCAATGTAATTGTCTGCATAATTTCCAATCCCCCATATTTTTGGGGGTAAATATATATATCCATACACGTATGCATACATATACACATACACATACCTATATAGACATACATACTTTTTTAAAGAGTATACCTTTATTATTATTCCCCGCAAACCCTACCACCGATCCCCCAATTGGAGTAAACTGATAAACATTTCTGTTTTTACCTTCAATTTATACATCATATACACATTTTACAGACACAGTCTACTTTATAATAGTTCTCTCTTGTTTGTTCTTAGTCCTTCCTCTATTTCTGTTGTCCATCCAGTTTGATTTCCACTTGTAACTGTGCTATTTCACAAAAGCTCCGCACCTATACACATTTCACAGATCCCGTATGCCCTACATTGTTTATCTTGTTATTAGTCCCACCCTTCAGCTCCACTCAACCTTTCCCATCTATCTTCCAACATCATCCATTTCGGATTTTTATTTGCCATATATTTTTCAACTGTGCTGTGATGCTTCACAAAAGATTTGAATCTTTCTATTCTCATAGCTTCCACGGATTGTAAATTAAAAATAAACATTTTTGCTAAAATAATTATTATATTATTGATTGATTGACTATGGCTTTTCAAATCACCCAGTATTGCTATCTGTAGCGTTAGTTCTACGCAAATGTTACAATTCTTCAACCATTCCTGGACCTGTGACCAAAAACGAGCTACATACGGACAATACCAAAATAAATGATCTAATGATTGTATCCCCCATATATACACTGCTCAAAAAAATAAAGGGAACACTTAAACAACACAATGTAACTCCAAGTCAATCACACTTCTGTGAAATCAAACTGTCCACTTAGGAAGCAACACTGATTGACAATAAATTTCACATGCTGTTGTGCAAATGGAATAGACGAAAGGTGGAAATTATAGGCAATTAGCCAGACACCCCCAATAAAGGAGTGATTCTGCAGGTGGTGACCACAGACCACTTCTCAGTTCCTATGCTTCCTGGCTGATGTTTTGGTCACTTTTGAATGCTGGCGGTGCTCTCACTCTAGTGGTAGCATGTGACGGAGTCTACAACCCACACAAGTGGCTCAGGTAGCGCAGCTCATCCAGGATGGCACATCAATGCGAGCTGTGGCAAGGTTTGCTGTGTCTGTCAGCGTAGTGTCCAGAGCATGGAGGCGCTACCAGGAGACAGGCCAGTACATCAGGAGACGTGGAGGAGGCCGTAGGAGGGCAACAACCCAGCAGCAGGACCGCTACCTCCGCCTTTGAGCAGGAGGAGCACTGCCAGAGCCCTGCAAAATGACCTCCAGCAGGCCACAAATGTGCATGTGTCAGCATATGGTCTCACAAGGGCTCCGAGGATCTCATCTCGGTACCTAATGGCAGTCAGGCTACCTCTGGCGAGCACATGGAGGGCTGTGCGGCCCCACAAAGAAATGCCACCCCACACCATGACTGACCCACTGCCAAACCGGTCATGCTGGAGGATGTTGCAGGCAGCAGAACGTTCTCCACGGCGTCTCCAGACTCTGTCACGTCTGTCACATGTGCGTGTGAACCTGCTTTCATCTGTGAAGAGCACAGGGCGCCAGTGGCGAATTTTCCAATCTTGGTGTTCTCTGGCAAATGCCAAACGTCCTGCACGGTGTTGGGCTGTAAGCACAAACCCCACCTGTGGATGTCGGGCCCTCATACCACCCTCATGGAGTCTGTTTCTGACTGTTTGAGCAGACACATGCACATTTGTGGCCTGCTGGAGGTAATTTTGCAGGGCTCTGGCAGTGCACCTCCTTGCACAAAGGCGGAGGTAGCGGTCCTGCTGCTGGGTTGTTGCCCTCCTACGGCCTCCTCCACGTCTCCTGATGTACTGGCCTGTCTCCTGGTAGCGCCTCCATGCTCTGGACACTACGCTGACAGACACAGCAAACCTTCTTGCCACAGCTCGCATTGATGTGCCATCCTGGATGAGCTGCACTACCTGAGCCACTTGTGTGGGTTGTAGACTCCGTCTCATGCTACCACTAGAGTGAGAGCACCGCCAGCATTCAAAAGTGACCAAAACATCAGCCAGGAAGCATAGGAACTGAGAAGTGGTCTGTGGTCACCACCTGCAAAATCACTCCTTTATTGGGGGTGTCTTGCTAATTGCCTATAATTTCCACCTGTTGTCTATTCCATTTGCACAACAGCATGTGAAATTTATGGTCAATCAGTGTTGCTTCCCAAGTGGACAGTTTGATTTCACAGAAGTGTGATTGACTTGGAGTTACATTGTGTTGTTTAAGTGTTCCCTTTATTTTTTTGAGCAGTGTATAACATTCTATTAGTTGCAAGAATTTTGTATAGTAATTTAAATTGAAAAATGTGAAGTTTTGAATCCGGCGTTGTTTTGCGTATCAATTCATAAACGATGTGCCATGGAATGGGTACATCGAAAATCTCTTCCCAAATATTTTGCAATTTATATGGCACAGCTGTCAGTTTTTTGGTCCTTAAATTAAATTGGTATATGTTTTTATTTATCACACTTTTCTTTAACCATTTATGTTCTTTAATATAGGGCCGACATACAAGTTCCTTACTTTTTTCCCCTTCTACTTGCCTCTTCCATTTTTGTGGTAATGCTGCAATGAATTGGTTGTAATTTTGGGTAGAGCAGACATTTCCATATGTCTGTGTTAGCTGCATGTGTGACATTACTCCACCAGTCCTATTTATGATATCATTCACAAAAATTATACATTTTTTAAACATTTCTTCGATAAATACAGTTTTTTTATCAATTACTATATTTGAATTTAACCACAATATTTGTTGTACTATTTGTTCCGTCCTTTCAGGTGGATTAAACTGAAATTGCAACCAACTTTCTAAGGCTTGTTTAAAAAATAAAGATATTTTGGAGATTATTTCCTTTTCAAACAACCGAAAGCGAGCAGGTGTAATCTGAATAAAGGGAAAAAGGCCCTTCTTGAACATAGGATGAGACATTCGTACCAATCTACTAGAGAACGGACAATTTAGAGAGAGGTCTAATGCTTTAATATTTAATAATTTCTGCCCTCCGAATTCATATTCGTTATATAAATAGGCCCTTTTAATTTTATCTGGCTTGCCGTTCCAAATAAAATTGAATATTTTTTGTTCATATAATATAAAAAGCAGGTCACTAGGTGTAGGCAAAACCATAAGCAAATAGGTAAACTGTGATATGATTAAAGAGTTAATCAGGGTGATTTTCCCACAAATTGACAGGTATTTTCCTTTCCATGGTAGCAAGATCTTATCTATTTTTGCTAACTTTCTATAAAAATTTATTGGAGTGAGATCATTTCTTTCTTTTGGGATTTGTATACCGAGGGGGGGGGGGGTGCTAATTGATTGAGTGGAAAGTTCTGGATTTTTTTAAATAAATGTATAATAATTCATAATAATAATAACCATGACAGGGTTCAATGCAGGAAATGTCTGCATGTTCACAAGATTTGGCCAGTGTGTGTACTCACCATGTCTTGCTGCGGACACCCTTGGGAGGGTAGACAGCGAGCGGGGCCTTGTTGAAGCGAGAGTGGGGGTAGTCTCTGGGGACCCTGAAGGGCAGAGGGGGAGTAGGACCCGGGGTGGGGGACACTGCCACATTGGGCTTTACAGAGGCCACTGGACCCCTGGAGGAACACGGGGAGCCGTGCCGACGCTCTAAGACACACGCACACACACACAGAGGGTCAGGAGAAACACAGACTGAACATACACAGCGTGAACACAACTGGTAAAACACCCAGCATCATGAGAACGTCTTAACGCTGTAGATCACGGACTAGTCAGTTATTCGCACAATGGATCTGTGATGTTTGCAAGGATTCCATGGCTCCACACGGCAACCATTTGACTTGGCTGTACGAGTTGAGTTTTATTAGTCGTCGCATCGGTGCGAGCCGCACATTCTACATAGTCACTCACTCAAACGTTCCTCTTTTTTGGGCAGCTAAAAGTACGATTTGGTCAAACAGTGAAGTACATTACACTCATGATTCCTATAACGTGTCTGCCCTGCTCCTGTTTCACTGGGACCTAATGATGCGATGAGCCACTTTCCTCTCCAGGAGATATAAATGTGTTCCGATTGTAAAACATTTCAAAATCCAAATTGCAGGAACAACACAGCTTTAGAAGCAACTACTGTCGTCCATGTTGAAGAGAGGAGAGTCTCAGCTTTTTATAGAAATAATTTTGTTGTGTTACAGCCTGAATTTAACATGGATTAAATGTAACAAAAATTGACACTGGCCTAAACACAATACCCCATAATGTCAAAGCGGAATAACATTTTTCAAAATATTTACAAATGAATTAAAAGTGAAAAGCTGAAATGTCTTGAGTCAATAAGTATTTAACCCTTTGTTATGGCAAGCCTAAATGAATACAGGAGTAAACATAATATTAAGTTGCATTGACTCACTCTGTGTGCAATAATAGTGTTTAACATGATTTTTGAATGACTACTTCATCTCTGTACCCTACGCATACAATTATCTGCAAGGTCCCGCAGTCGAGCAGTGAATTTCAAACACAGATTCAACCACAAAGAAAAGGGAGATTTTCCAATGCCTCGCAAGAAAAAGGGCACCTATTGTTAGATGGGCAAAATTCTTAAAAGCAGACATTAAATATCCCTTTGAGCATGGTGACATTATTAATTACACTTTGGATGGTGTATCAATACACCCAGTCACTACAAAGATACAGGTGTTTTTCCTAACTCAGTTGCCGGAGAGGATGGAAACCACTCAGGGATTTCACCATGAGGCCAATGGCGACTTGAAAACAGTTACAGAGTCGAATAGCTGTGATAGAACAAAGCTGAGGATGGATCAACAACATTGTAGTTACTCCACAATACTAACCTAAATGACAGAGTGAAAATAAGGAAACCTGTACAGAATACAAGGCACTAAAGTAATACTGCAAAAAATATGGCAAAGCGATTCACTTTTTGTCCTGAATACAAAGTTGTTTGGGGCAAATCCAATATAACACATTACTCACCATTTTTTCAAGCATAGTGGTGGCTGCATAATGTTATGGTTATGCTTGTTATCATTAAGGAGTGAGACGTTTTTCAGGATAAAAAAAGAAACGGAATGGCGCTAAGCACAGGCAAAATCCCAGAGGAAAACCTGGTTCAGTCTGCTTTACACCAGACACTGGGAGACGATTGAACTTGTCAACAGGACAATAACCTAAATCACAAGGCCAAATCTACACTGGAGTTGCTTACCAAGAAGACAGTGAATGGTCCTGAGTAGCCGAGTTACAGTTTTGACTTAAATATGCGTGAAAATCTATGGCAAGACCTGAATGGTTGTCAAAGTGACAGCACTTGAAGAATTTTTCAAGAAATATTTGCAAATGTTGCGCAATCCAAAGCTCTTTGAGACTTACCCAGAAAGACTCGCAGCTGTAATCGCTGACAAAGGTGATTCTAACATGTATTGAGTCAGGGGGTTGAATTCTTATCTAATCAAGATAGCGTTTTATTTTTATTTTATTATTTTTTTTAAACGTTTGAATTTTTCTTCCACGTTGACAGGCTATTTGTTGTAGACTACTTGTTGTAGACAATTAAATCCATTTTAATTCCACTTTGTAACAACAAAATGTGGAAAAAGTCAAGGGGTGTGAATACTTTCTGAAGGCACTGTATCCCTCTCAATATTACCTTGGGCCTACCATATTTGTAGATTATAAAAATAAAAAAAACGTAACATTTTGAGATAGCCTAGAACTCCGTTAGATATATTAATTGTCTGAACATGAAATAGCACGGTGGAAGAAATCATCCACTATTGGAGAGAGAGTTCTCCGACTGGACATTTAGCGCCGCTTTGTTGAAACTAGGCCATGTCTACATTGTTCTCTTGCATTCTGTAAATATAAGGTATTCATTGAAATAGGCTACAGCAAATAGGAATATAGACAGTTTCCTCGGAATGTCACCTATGCACTGGCCTGCTGTGCACCACCTGACTCCGCTTATCTCTTTAATAGGGCCAGTCAAGTTGAAATAGGTTAGATATCGTCTGTCACATTATGATGTCGTCACCATCGACAATGGCTGTCAATCATCCTCGATAGACGATACTACCAGAATATCGACCAACCCTAGTTACAAGTGCATCCTTAAAAGCTGCCTGGGTTTAAACTCCTCTTTTACAGAAAGTGAATAGCTCAATTGATAGCAACAGAGTTACACATTGTAGGCCTACTAGATTACTTCCCTAGCAAAGTACATTTTTGGACTTTGAGGCTAAAGAAATTCGCAGCTCAGCCTCCGAATATCAGAGGCAAACCGAAGATATTCCCATACGCAAGAGTCTGGTCTTTCTCGTACCATTTTGTGGCTCGTTTCTAGCATCAGAGAAAAGCGCTGTTAAAAGATCAGTTTTGACTTCTTCAAAATCTTAAACTAACAAGGGGTAGGCTTTTTGCAATTTTCTTTAACAAAAAGTAGGCTATGGTATACCCTCACATAGACCTGCCCCCTTAATGGTTTTAACTTAACATCCAAAGCCCTTCACGGACACAGAGGTATTTAAGGAGTGGTGACACAATTGAAGGAATTGTCCGACAAATCTAAACATAGCGTATAATTGTCGGCCAAACAGGTAGGCCTACCTCTTATTTCTTAAATAGGAAGAAATAGGCTCCAACACAAAGCCTTCCTTGTTAGTTAATTAGTGAAATGTTTTTTTTTTAGTTTTTTTACTCAAATTAGCGTAATTTCAGCACCATGTGCTTTCCACCTCCTGATTGATTGCACAGCGGCTGCTGCTTCCCATTTCAGCACCACAAAGCTGTCATGGAAGTTACTCGACACTGGCTTATTGTGAGGTCAATTACGCTGATAAAAAGCCTCATCATGGGCAAGGAAACATGTTGTTTCGCGGCCTTTGGAAAGGCAAATATCAAGTGTGACGAATAGGAGCCCGGAACAAAGCAAAGAAAGTTACCCCCACCCCCTAGTAATTTTCTAACTGTCCCTTAATGCATATATATGAAGATGTAGACAAATTCATCTCCATAAAATAAAATAAAAATAAAAAAGAACATCTGGAGCCCTATTTTGACAGTAAAATATATCAATATCCTAATTGTCAACCCCAAATCCATGACGATCACTGGATTAGGTTGCACATCAAAATATCTTGAATCATGCATTCCTGCTTGGACATGTTGGATGAAACAACTTATTTATTGAATAGTAGGAGCCTATTACACGTATTAATAAAACACTGGGAATTACTTGATAAGATTACTATAAAAATACACAGCACCAGTCAAAGGTTTAGACACCTACTCTTTACCATTTTCTACATTGTAGAATAATAGTAAAAGGCATCAACACTATGAAATAACACATATGGAATCATGTACTAACCAACAACAAAAAAGTGTTAAACAATATATTTTGTATTCTTCAAAGTAGTCAACCTTTGCCTTGACAGCTTTTCACACTCTTGGCACTCTCTAAACCAGCTTCACCTGGAATGCTTTTCCAACAGTCTTGAAGGAGTTCCCACATATGCTGAGCACTTGTAGGCTGCTTTTCCTTCACTCTGCAGTCCAACTCATCCAAAACCATCTAAATTGGGTTGAGGTCGGGGGATTGTGGAGGCCAGGTCATCTGATGCAGCACTCCATCACTCTCCTTCTTGGTCAAATAGCCCTTACACAGCCTGGAGGTATGTTGGGTCATTGTGCTGCTGAAAAACAAATGATAGTCCCACTAAGCATAAACCAGATGGGATGGCGTATCGCTGCAGAAGACTGTGGTAGCCATGCTGGTTAAGTGTGCCTTGAATTCTAAATAAATCACGGACAGAGTCACCAGCAAAGCACCACCACACCTCCTCCTCCATGCTTCACGGTGGGAACCACACATGCAGAGATCATCTGTTCACCTACTCTGTGTCTCATAAAGACATGGCGATTGGAAACCAAAATCGCAAATTTGGACTCATCAGACCAAAGGACAGATTTCCACCGGTCTAATGTCCATTGCTCAAGTTTCTTGACCCAAGCAGCCTCTTCTTATTATTGGTGTTCTTTAGTAGAGGTTTCTTTGCAGCAAATCGACCATGAAGGCCTGATTCATGCAGTCTCCTCTGAACAGTTGATGTTGAGATGTGTCTATTACTTGAACTCTGTGAAGCATTTATTTGGGCTGCAATTTCTGAGGCTGGTAAATCCATTGAACTTATCCTCTGCAGCAGAGGTAACTCTGGGGCTTCCTTTCCTGTGGAGGTCCTCATGAGAGCCAGTTTCATCATAGCGCTTGATGTTTTTTGAGACTGCACTTGAAGAAACTTTGAAAGTTCTTGACATTTTTAGTATTGACTGACCTTCATGTCTTAAAATAATGATGGACTGTTGTTTCTCTTTGCTTATTTGAGGTGTTGTTGCCATAATATGGACCAGATCTTTTACCAAATAGGGTTATCTTCTGTATATCACCACTACCTTGTAAATACCCAGCTGATTGGCTTAAACGCGTTAAGGAAAGAAATTCCACAAATTAACTTTTAACATGGCACACCTGTTAATTGAAATGCATTCCAGGTGACTACCTCATGAAGCTGGTTGAGAGAATGCCAAGAGTGTGCAAAGCTGTCATCAAGGCAAAGGGTGGCTACTTGGAAGAATCTCAAAATATAAAATATATTTTGATTTGTTTAACAGCTTTTTTGGTTACTACATGATTCCATGTGTAATTTCATAGTTTTGATGTCTTCACTATTATTCTACAATGTAGAAAATAGTACAAATAAAGAGAAAACCTGGAATGAGTAGGTGTGTCCAAACTTTTGAACGGTACTGTACAGTCGTGGCCAAAAGTTTTGAGAATGACACAAATACTAATTTCCACAAAGTTTGCTGCTTCAGTGTCTTTAGATATTTTTGTCAGATGTTACTATGGAATTTTGAGTTATAATTACAAGCATTTCATAAGTGTCAAAGGCTTTTATTGAAAATTACATGAAGTTGATGCAAAGAGTCAATATTTACAGTGTTGACCCTTCTTTTTCAAGACCTCTGCAATCCACCCTGGCATGCTGTCAATTAACTTCTGGGCCACATCCTGACGGATGGCAGGATCAATCAATGCTTGGAGTTTGTCAGAATGTGGGCTTTTGTTTGTCCACCTGCCTCTTGAGGATTGACCACAAGTTCTCAATGGGATTAAGGTCTGGGGAGTTTCCTGGCCATGGACCCAAAATAACTATGTTTTGTTCCCCGAGCCACTTAGTTATCACTTTTGTCATATGGCAAGGTGCTCCGTCATGCTGGAAAAGGCATTGTTCGTCACCATACTGTTCCTGGATGGTTGGGAGAAGTTGCTCTCGGAGGATGTGTTGGTACCATTCTTTATTCATGGCTGTGTTCTTAGGCAAAATTGTGAGTGAGCCCACTCCCTTGGCTGAGAAGCAACCCCACACATTACTGGTCTCAGGATGCTTTACTGTTGGCATGACACAGGACTGATGGTAGCGCTCACCTTGTCTTCTCCGGACAAGCTTTTTTCTGGATGCCCCAAACAATTGGAAAGGGGAATCATCAGAGAAAATGACTTTACCCCAGTCCTCAGCAGTCCAATCCCTGTACCTTTTGCAGAATATCAGTCTGTCCCTGATGTTTTTCCTGGAGAGAAGTGGCTTCTTTGCTGTCCTTCTTGACACCAGGCCATCCTCCAAAAGTCTTCACCTCACTGTGCATGCAGATGCACTCACACCTGCCTGCTGCCATTCCTGAGCAAGCTCTGTACTGGTGGTACCCCGATCCCGCAGCTTGCTGGACTTTCTTGGGCGCCCTGAAGCCTTCTTCACAACAATTGAACCGCTCTCCTTGAAGTTCTTGATGATCCGATAAATGGTTGATTTAGGTGCAATCTTACTGGCAGCAATATTTGCAATAATCGCATGGCAAAGAGGGACTTTGCAATTCATCTGATCACTCTTCATAACATTCTGGAGTTTATGCAAATTGCCATCATACAAACTGAGGCAGCAGACTTTGTGAAAATGTATATTTGTGTCATTCTCAAAACTTCTGGCCACGACTGTATATTGCGTGACAACGTTCTTTTTATGGGTGCGACCGAATCATGAGCTGGTGCCACCAAGTGAAAAAATTAGTCTGAAACACTGTGATCCATTTTGCAGTAGAGTGGAAACAGAGAGAGGAGAGGAGAGGATAGAGAAGGAAGGAAGGAAGGAGGACTGAAGGAGAGGAGACTTACGGTTCTGGCTATGCATGTCTTTGGGAGGAGGGGGGGGTGAGGAGGAGGAGGAGGAGGTGGGGAGGTCCTTTACTCTCTCTGCCTCACTGGGACTCTACTCCCCAGACACCTAATCAGGACAGAGGGACATGTCAAAAACACAACACAGCCACACGGGCGCTCCCACGCGGTCTCGCACACCCACCCACACACAAACACGTTCTCCCACACACGCGCTCTCGCACACCCACATGTCACACGTGCTCTCGCACGCGCACACCTCATTAAATGCTTATTGTAGATCTACTACTCATGCAGACTTTGCACTAAAATTTGTGTGGAATGCCTGTGAACTGTGCAGTGGGGATAGAATAATGCATTATATCGCTGTCAGCAAATAAAACTCTTCACGATTATTCATTTTGGAATCAACATCTTTGTTCTGCCCTGGCAATTTCCTAAATAGACTTGGCCCCGGCACCACAGCCACCCTGCCAACTGTCCCCAGCCAATTACTGTCTGACAGGCTGTATCACCCACTCCACAGAATCTGTCTCGTTGGTCACAGTTTAGTGACTGACAGTGTGAGGAGCCAATAAGATGACAGTGTGTGGGAATGACAGGGAGATTACCTGACCCTGCCAATGAGTGCTGAAATACCAACAGGTCGTTAGAACACTATGGATGAATGAGCACACAGATTAAGCAGGCGTCAAGGCCTCTGTGTGTGTGTGTGTACGCCAGGCGGCAGTCGTGTGTGTGCGTATGTTCAAGGTGTGTGTGAGCGTGTAACTGCGTCCGGCAGGCAGGTGTGTGTGCAGGTGAGTAAATAGGCAAGATAAAGCAGTGGGGCAGCTGTATTGGGAGCTAGGACCAAAGTCCACCTCATTTAGGCATGTAGTAGTAGTAGCAGCAGCAGCAGTTACACAGCAGCCCATCCAGATTCACACACACATTGGGTACTTACAACTGTAGTTTAGCGTACATCTAACAATGCACCCAAGTCTATGTCTTGTGCTTCTCCCCTTCCAAGGTACAAGATTCCACCTTTCATTTTTTTATTTAACCTTTATTTAACTAGGCAAGTCAGTTAAGAACAAATTCTTATTTACAATGACGGCCTACCAAAAGGCAAAAGGCCTCCTGCGGGGACAGGGATTAAAATAAATAAATAAATACAATATAAATATAGGACAAAACACACATCCCAACAAGAGAGACAACACAACACTACATAAAGAGAGACCTAAGACAACATAGCAAGGCAAGGCACCTAACATAGATCTAGGGTCAAAATATCCTATCCTAACCTTAAAAACATGATTAAGGGGTTTTAAAACTATCTGACCCTGTATCAGTGGTTAGTGTTTATCAGTGGTTAGGGGCAACGACTACCTACTCCCTCAAGCCTGTTGCCATGACATTGCCAAGCGAGCGAAACGGTGGCTAGCGTGAGAGCCCTGTGAGGCTAGCAACCACAGGAAGTAGGAAGCTCAGGGCCAGCTTCTCAGAGCTCAGCTGGGTTTGTTTACATCCGCACCGCCAGCGCTAGAGGAAGACATCCACCACAGAAAGAGAGAGAGACAAAGAGAGAGGGGAGAGAGAGTGAAGAGCCAAACCCTTCTGCAACAGCCAATACATTTCATAACGTGACACACACAACGCAGCACAAATTACCACTACACTAAACCACACACACACAATCACTGCAGCTGCTCCAACACAACACACAACAACTGCCCACACTGGAACCAAAGCAAGCACACAAGCAACTAACTGCCTCGCCAACACACTGTACTGCAGTGAGTGCCAGCCCACACATCAAAGTCAGGAAACGAAACTAAGCTGAGAGGACAGAGCCGCCAAGGAGCTCAATTAATCCAGGACCATAAGGGCAGTCACCAGACAACAACACACACACACACACTATGAATAACAATCTAGCACACAGACATTCTCAGAATGACACACACCCCACCTCTGAATAACACAAAAGCTTTTTCGTTAAACTGCTTAATCAGCCTCCGCCGCCAGCTACAGATGTGTCTGACTCCTGCAGCCTGGCTGGCAGAAATAGTATTTCTCCATACACACACACACACTAGCGCTGGAGGAGCATAGCTGAAAGGCATTGACCCCTGAGCAGACCTGACCTCCTCAGAGCCTGTCAGTGAGCAGCTGTTGTGAGAGGAAGCTTTCCTGTTTCCCCTAACCACAGATCTAAGGTCAGATTTACATGCGTTATAACCATTTAAGTGGTTAGGAAAAAGTCTAGGTCCTGTCTGAGAGGACTGCAGCTGGGCACAGCAACCTGCAGGGGGCAGGAGAGAGCACTCAAGGGGGCGTGCGTGTGTGTGCATATGCATGTGTGTTTTGCCTGTCTCTTGGCACAGACGGACTCCTCGCTCTAGGACATGTGCAGCCAGCCAGCAGCAGATGTAAGCGCGCTCCGCTCACTGGGGATCAACGAGAACGTAAGCAAACGGACCGTCAAGAGCTGGTTTTCAATGATTTATTATTTTAACTTTAACTCTGCATTGTTGGAAAAGGACCCGTAATTAACCCTTTCACTGTTAGTCTACACCTGTTGTCTATGAAGCATGTGACAAATAAAATGTGATTTGGATTTGGTCCAGCACTGACCAATGTTGGGTGGCTCTTACTGTGATGGGCAGGCGTTAGGGTTCTTACTGTAGTGTGTTTGGGTAGTGGGTAGTGTGTAGCGGTTAGGGTTCTTACTGTAGTGTGTTTGGGTAGTGGGTAGTGTGTAGCGGTTAGGGTTCTTACCGTAGTGCGTGAGGATGCCCTGGGGTTTGACCACTTGGTTGCAGACATTGCAGATGACGAGACAGAAATCCTCCTGGTTGGGAAACTGGCCAAACACGTGCATCTCTGCAGGAGACAGAGACGGGAACAGGGACAGGGGTGAGCTAGGAGAAGGATCAGAAAGCTGCACTGACATTGATCTAGGGGCAGCTTGTTGTTTCCTCCCATGGTTAATGTTTGGGGGGGGGGGTTGAGCTGATCCAATCAAAATGTATCTTCCTACTTCCAAACAGGCAACTCAGAGATGTTACTCATCACGATGTGGACTCTGCATCCCGGGGGGGTGGGCAGGTTAGCGTTTTTCATCGTGAATCTTGCTCTGGAGACAGCTCTGCAGAGTGCCACAAAGTCATCAAATCCCATTTTAAACTTAACCCTCACCTTACCCACAATGCATACAACTAACTAACGGGAAATCGCTCAGTGCTGCCTCCAGGACAAAACTCATGACGATAAACATCAACCTGTGAGAAAACTGAGGATTGGGTTCGTCTTCGCCTTGACCTGTCGACTGGAATAGATACGAGGCCAGTCATGCTTGGCGGGTATCTAACTGAGGCGGTACTCATGCTGTCCCGGACCGTCAGGAGATCTTTGGCTGCGTCCCAATTCTCCACAAGTGTACACTTTGGGGAGAAGGAGAATGCAGCCTCAGAGCCAGTCAAGGGCTCATGGAAGTGAGGACTGAAGCATCACTCTGGCTAGCACTAAACATACAATAATGCCTGCTGATCGATTGTATATCTTTGTATTTTAAGATGTGTGCGACTGTCCTTGTCCACCGGCCTATCGGTGTTTTGTTACTTGTCATGTTCTGTGTTTTGTGTGGACCCCAGGAAGAGTAGCTGCTGCTTCTGCAAAAACTAAATGGGGATCAACATAATCAAATATATATATACATACACACATTACAATACAAAAACACAGTCATTGGAAGTACAGGTAAAACATCACAAATCACTTAGAAAAACAGTTACATCCCTCCACAAATAAATCCCTGATCAATACTCTAAACTGTACCAGAACATCAAGATGAAATGGATTTCATCCAGCAATACGGTACATTAAAACCAAAAGCAGATTTACCTAGCTCGGTGGAGATCCTAGGAAACTCAACAGTTAACCAATCCTGTGAACAGGTTAGGCAACTCAGGTGTCTATACTTCAACAGCAAAGTTAGATAAGATGGAAGTTTATGAAATGTAGAAATCTATGTCTTTAGTGAAGTCCAGCTGCCTTTCGATATCGGATGCAGTGATGAGTACCAAAAGTGTCACCTGTAACAAAACGAAGGGCACTACGGTAGATGGCGTCCAAAGGTTTAACAGTAGTAGCAGCTGCACAGGGCACAGACAGATTTTTCACCTGGCTCGGGGATTCAAACCAGCGACTTTTCAGTTACTGGCCCAACACTTTTAACTTCTAGGCTACTTGCCGCACTATTTATTAACAATTAACAATGAAAATGCTTGGTATGTACATTTAATTATCCATGTGACATTGTTAAATACAAGGATGACATTGGAAATGGTTTAATTTAATAAAACAACCAACTTTTAAAAAGTAGTGTTTATGACGTTCACCCCATTAAAAAAAAGATTTTTAAAAAGACACCTGTAGCCGTCTATGACGGTAGCCTACACACGTTTCACGCTTGTTGATTTTGTCGGCCAATCAAAGCTGCTCTACAGTCAGAGGTTCCAAGTGTAGCAAGTGAAGTGAGATAATCAATGAAAAATGGAATTACAATGACAGAATTAAAAGTTAGCTAAATAAGAAGGAGTGGGCTACAACAAACAACTAAGAGGTAGGCTGTTGTTCAATCGGAATCATGGTGTTGCCATGTATTTACAAGGACGAGGAGTGCAGTAACTGTAGCCTCAGTTAGCTAGTTACCTAGCTGGCTAATTTAGCTAGCTAGCTTAGCTATCTTCTGTACATCGATATGATGCAGTCAAAACAAGCAGTCATGGCATGAGGAATAAGCAGCAGCTAACTGTTACAAGATTGTCTAACGCGCACGGGCCAGCGTGGCTACTTTTTAGTCTCTCTCGCAGTCTCTCTCTCTCTCTCACACACACACACACACACAGGTCATTCCTCCTACTAAAAACAAGTAAAAAAATAAATAATGTTTTAAACATGTATTCCGACTATCCAGATATCCGAGAGAAAAAAATCCTGATATTATTCTAATAGTGAAATTATTTCAAATCTCTATCCCTAAACCAAAAACAACGAGTATAGTACTTATAAAAGCAGCACTTTTTTTTCTCATCGGTCTCTGCCAAGACAAATGAGAACAGTGTGTAGCTTACTCCCGCGCTCGCCTGCCAAAACGACAGAAACTGCCAAAACACTGCTGCTAAAACAATCTGTCTTTCGTGAATGAGCGCTACCCAGGCAGAGAGAGAAACACACTGTCTGTCAGACACCCGCTGAGAAAATAGTTTAAAGCAGGGAAAACATTTTTCGATATATTTGTGCATTGTCAAGTCTCACTTATCCTCTAAACAACATTGTCAGATAATGAATTGAATTATAGACTGCATCCGCTGTTGACCTATGTGGTGGAGAGAAGGCCTAAAGCTGAGTTTACCATATAACTATGGGCATAATCGCTGTCTGGCACTAATCTCAGAGATGATTAGGTCATTGGACTGTAATGACATCACTCAGTCATCTTCAGCGCCAGTTAGCTATTACTGTCTGCTTGACACATGGTGTGACCTCATCAGCTGATGGTGTGACTGTGTGTGCGCGTGTGTGCGTGTGTGTGTCTCACAACCTGCCTGACTCTTGGCCGGGGAACAAAAACACTGGGAGACTCCATTCTGACTCAGTGAGTGGATCTCCTTACCTTATCCATTAGGGGGTCCAGGGCAAACACAACTGGCCTTAGATCAGTGTTTAAAGGCCAAGTCAATCTTACTCTGTCTCAGTGTGTTGGCCTGGGATCAGCAGTCAGAGCATGTTGGTGATTCCAGTCTGGCTGGGACTGCGAGAGGCTGCTTTGGCACTCACAGTCTGACTGAACTGAAGACAGGGGAGTTAGTACTGAAGTGTACTGCACTTGAGTGTGGCTCCTGTCTGTCACTCTGGGTGGCCCACCAACCTCTAGTTAACAAATCCCCTCATTTGTACAGTGTAGGTGGAGCCAAGAGCCTCTAGGGTACAAACTCTAGGTAAGCAGGAAGGGAACATACTCATGCACACGTGACATTTCTTGCTTGACCAATATCATGCCACTAGATATCAATTCATTTGTAATGAACAAACACGTACATTCATGATCATACATAAAACACGTTATCTTCATAATAAACAGTTTTAGGACATATGTATTCTGCGATCATCGCTTAGCTTAGAAGTTGACAGGCTGTGCCTTGTTGTTTGGCCGTGGTGTTAAAATATGCAAGAACATTGGCAAGAATACTGGAGTGACAACTAGAGCATCATCAGTCCACACGAACAAGAACAAGGCTCAGGTGACAGTCACTACAGCACGTTCTGATCAACTTTACCTTCTTTACTGAGTTTAGTTCCGTCCCAGTTGTTGTACAGCTCTTTCAAGCGGTTTTCGACGAGTGAGTCTGTAAGAAAATACGGTTCATATTAGAGTTAATGTACGAGAGGTTAGTTGGTGGTTGAAAAAAAAACACAAATCTCCCGCACGCCACGCTGAAACGTGTCATTAAGTCCAGCTAGATAAATAGCTGGCTCGCAGCTGTAACGTTAACTGACAAGGTGCCTTGATAAATCAAGCAAACTGTCACCAACAAGCAACGAAAGTTATCCTGGCCAGACAGCAGTAAACTAACCCATGTACATCACGAACATATTGAGAATGCATCAGAGAAATGAATACAGAGCATTCGTAAACATGAGAGTTGTATCGATTTGTTATGCATTTGGTAACTAACTTAATATTTGGTTGTTATCTTCCAGTTTTGACAGATGCATGGAGGACACGGCTGGCTAACTCAATCTCAGTTCAACAACACTGTTCGCACGTGCCATTTTTATAGAAATGGAAGACAAAATTGACGTGCACTTACTGTCAGAATAGTGTAATTTTGCTGCGCTGATAAAAGTTGACCAAGGTTTGCACAGGAACGTATCCGGATTTGGTAGTTGGCGTTCCAATGTCGCCATTGCACTTCCTTCTTGTTGGTTGCTTTTTTCCTCTCCTTCGCAGTAAGCTAAACGAGACTAGCGGAGCAACCTGACGTCATTTTCGTAATGTTCCGTCTTCGCTCGGCCTCTGGCGGTAAGGAGTTGAAAGGTTGCAAAGGGGTGTGTGCGCTTCTGAAGTTCATAAGTTCAAACGTTTGTTTTTCTGATACATAAATGACACGTGTGTTGTTTTTTCTCAAATTGCATTTCACCCATTGTTTATTTGCTGAAATATATTCCGATGTCTTACATATTCAATATGTTTTAGTTAATGATTCAGTAACAGTGGGAGATTTTAGGCTGGCAATAGCCAAAGTACAGCACACTTGACCAATATATGAGCAATATTACAGTATAATACAGTACAACAACATGTGCAGTCGTTATGAAGCAGCAATATCCTAGTCGGTCAATAATACTTTTACTACAGACAAGAATATTGGATACTTTTGCACTACACAAAGAAAATACCCTTTGCTGCCCATACACATTATTATATAAAATATCACTTTTGCTGATCACAAATTTGCCATAGGAATCATATACATTGTTACAAGAGCTCTTCAGCGCCATGGAGCAACAACAAAATATGACTCAGCATTGACCTCTTGTGGTTGGAATTGGAAATAGCGTCTCCACGAAATGATGGACAGACAAACAGCCTACGACATTGGCTCATTGGTATGGCGATGTCGATGTTTGTGGAAATATCCATACAGTCAGTACCCATACAACATTCAACAATTGATTGTTGGAGAAATGAATGGGAAAAAAATGTGTGGATGAGTGGTAAAACCTGTGTTATATTTACAGACTGTGTTATAACATTAGTTATAGATCAGTGATAGTCGGCTGGCGTGGAACAGGAAACAAAGCCAATAGGGCTCCATGCCTTCTGCACGTGTCAGTGTGGACTACCACAGACCACATGACTGAGCATGTAACAGTGGTTCTCTAGCTGCAGGACATCACTGGGAGGAAAACTTGAGCCATGTTCCAATAGGCTACTATAATATTGCATCATTTCATCCTTCCGTGAAGTAATTGTCGCCCTCAAAGACAGTCTGGTAGGTCTAAGCAATGATCACATAGATTTAAATGATCCAGTCATGTCAGATGAGCACTTTAAGGAAGAGAGGAATGATGCATCAAAGATGTCAGTGATCAGCTCAGATACACTGGAGCAGCTTCACCAGATGATATCCTGTTTGTTCTCCAGACAAACAGTAAACAGTGAGGTCACAGGACAGACCATAAAACAAAAGCTGCATTATCTCTTCAGGAGTCTTTGGGTCAGAAATCTCCTGCAACCTCCCCAGTATGGCTTGTAAATGAAGTAAATATTACCATAGAGAGAGAGACCATTCTACTTCTATACAAAAAAAAAGGAAACACAGAATGTAGGAAATGCATTGGGTTTTATTCAAAAAGAAAGAAGACATTCATAATTTGCATGTTGTGGAAAGGACAGCTCCGTCTCTCTCCACAACAGGGCCGATACATAAAAATCCTCCATCAAGCTCAAGTTGGTCTGGTGATTACAAGAGGAAGACAGAGGCATAACCAGTATACCAGACATTACAAACACACACACACTCAGCGTTGGCCTTCCATACGCAGGCACTTCAAGTTACTACACTTTTATTAGATCAAAGGTAATAACAGAAAATAGATCAGAAATGCAAAGGTAATGACAGGAAATAATAATTGATTAAGCAATCATAAAAAAAACAGGGGATTTCAAAACATAAAGCCAGCACATGCACAGACAGTGCACCATTTCTTAGTGGCTGTGGTTCAACAAACAACATAATACAAAGTACAAAAAACATGGCGGACTAAAGAACATAATAAAAAAAATGATGGATAATGATGCTTCGTGGGAGGCAGTTGTTGAAGTGTTCAGAGTGTCCCTGGTTTGAGCCCAGGTTGGGGCAAGGAGAGGGACAAAAGCATGACTGCCACACTTGGCAAAAAGAGGCAAGTGAGGACAGATCAGGATTCCTTCTAGGCCATGAGGTGAAAGGACACATTGTTTAAGAATCTGAATCATCCCAGGTTAGGGTTTGCTAGAAATGCCCAGAACAAAGACAATGTAGTTGCAGGTCAAAGTGCACAAATGCTGTCAATGAGTCTGTACCACAGCTTAGGAGAACGTACCAGGGGTTTGTGAGCTTTACTGGTAAGAGAAGGCACCGGTTTAGAAGTTAGAGAAGGCACGAGGAGAGAAAGCATCAGCATGCTAAGGCACAGAAAGGCATGGCCCAATATTGGTACAGGTATTGAAGGCACAGATATATTTGACAAAGCATAGATATTGATAAATAAGGCACAGTAAAAATATGGCTGTTTCCACTCAGACAATCAGCAGGCAAGATGAAGCTGCCTATTACCATAAAACGTCGAGTGTGTCTATCCAATCCTCTCAGATCTACAGGAGTACTTAGGGTGTGTAGGGGCTATTTTGGGCATTGGAAGTGGAGTAGAGTATTAGATAGCAGCAGGGACTTGTTGTCCACGCCCGGCCCCGGCCCCGTGCTGGGCAGTGTACTTCTGAGAGTGGCAGCGGGTCTCCTTGTACACAATCCAGGCGTTGCCAGCCCACACGATCAGATTCAGGTACCCAAACACCTAGAGGAGATAGGCAGAGATTGCTTTGGTCACAGTGAGACCATGTGGTCAAACAGAAGTGAGCATGGCAAACACAGTATTTCTGTTGGATGTGCAGAAAAACTAAAGGAAAATGTTACATTTCATCTCTTTTTTGTCTATGTAAGTATCACGTAATTCAAGTGAATGTGTACTTGATACATTCTGACTAACAAGTATCATCTATAAGAAGATTAGAAAAAAACGGTTGAGTTACTCACCACCGAGACATTGAGGGTGCGCATGTTGGCGAAGTCAGTGACCTCGCAGGCCACGTCGCTCTCCTTGCAGAGTGCCAGTGTGGAGGTGATGCCCGCTGTCCCGGTGGCATCCTTCACGTTCTGCAGCCCCTTGGCCCATGCTGAGGAACACACTAGCCACAGGAAGGCAATCGCTGCCGTCAGACCAAAATCCTGGGGGGAGAGAGGGAAGAGGGAACCGAAGTCATCATCACTTACTTTGTCCCCGTTGGAACCACTTTGCTTCAACACGGTTTCAAATGGATAAGGAAGCACATTCAATTGTAGCCTGATCCCTGATCTGTTTGTGATGTCTTGCATGGCGTGACAATGACCAGAGGAGTCATCAAGACAGAATAAACAGTTGTAGGACCACGCCGAATAAATTTTTCACATCCTACTGGAAGATGTGCGTGAATAACTCAAGAAATTGGCTTAAAACAGGCCTATTTATTTCATGTGTTTTTTAGGCGGGGATGACATACAGCAAAAACATACATCTCAGAACACTGAGAAATGATGTGTTGCACAAGATTGAACTTATAGTACATTTCCCTCTGCATTTCCTTCATTTCCTTTCCTTCCTTCTTCTTCCTTCTCCCTGGGCAGGTGAACATATTACAATTAAAACATTTTATGCAAACAGGCAATATAAACTCAGCAAAAAAAGAAACGTCCTCTTACTGTCAACTGCGTTTATTTTCAGCAAACTTAACGTGTAAATATTTGTATGAACGTAACAAGATTCAACAACTGAGACATAAACTGAAGTTCCACAGACATGTGACTAACAGACATGGAATAATGTGTCTCTGAACAAAGAGGGGATCAAAATCAAAAGTAACAGTCAGTATCTGGTGTGGCCACAAGCTGCATTAAGTACTGCAGTGCATCTCCTCCTCATGGACTGCACCAAATTTGCCAGTTCTTGCTGTGAGATGTTACCCCACTCTTACACCAAGGCACCTGCAAGTTCCTGGAAATTTCTGGGGGGAAATGTCCCAAGCCCTCACCCTCAGATCCAACAGGTCCCAGGCGTGCTCAATGGGATTGAGATCTGGGCTCTTCGCTGGCCATAGCAGAACACTGACATTCCTGTCTTGCAGGAAATCACGCACAGAATGAGCAGTATGGCTGGTGGCATTGTCATGCTGGAGGGTCATGTCAGGATGAGCCTGCAGGAAGGGTACCACATGAGGGAGGAGGATGTCTTCCCTGTAACGCACAGTGTTGAGACCGCCTGCAATGACACCAAGCCCAGTCCGATGATGCTGTGACACACCGCCCCAGACCTGGGGAGGTGTCTGGGGAGGACCTGCCTTACAACAGGCCTACAAGCCCTCAGTCCAGCCTCTCACAGCCTATTGCGGACAGTCTGAGCACTGATGGAGGTTTTGTGCGTTCCTGGTGTAACTCGGGCAGTTGTTGTTGCCATCCTGTACCTGTCCCGCAGGTGTGATGTTCGCATGTACCGAACCTGTGCAGGTTGTGACGACCCTCCCACTCTGTCTGCCGTATTCTCTCTTTGTTCTTGTTTCCTTATTAGGATGTCGGTGGGCGGAGTTGGGAGGGTCGTCAGCTACATGGGAAACACCTGGGCCCGGTGTCTCCCAGGATAAATACACCACTTCCCCATTCATGGAGGAGACTCTCTCCAGGCAGACACCTTGATAGATTTGTTTGTGTTTCTTGGTGGTGTTTTGGTTGTTTGTTTTAGCATCTTTCAACACCCTGCATTATCACATGCATGCATGCAAAACACTCACTTACACTACTGATTACACACACCATTGTATATTATACTTAGTTACTTTAGTTAATAAATATATATTTTGTTACTCCTTTTCTCCACGTTGTCTCCCTTTTGTTACGGGCTTTGAGCCGGTTCGTGACAAGTGGGGGCTCGTCCGGGATAATTGAACTTATTGGTTTGGGAGAAAGTGGAGGTACGCGTTTGGTTTGTATATTTTTGTTTGAGTTTGATAGGCCCAGTATTGGTTGCCTTTGTTGTTTGGTTTGTGTGCTGCGTTGGAGAGAGTACATTGGTTAGTTTCCAGGGCCCTGCCCAGCCTGGAAACCCTTGTTCTACTTTCTGTTGGGACATCGGTCTGAGGTGAGTAATCGGCTGTGTACCTCAGTGGGAGATTTGGGTAGGGTAGTGGAACTTGCTACCTGCCGCTATAGCCTTTTACCCCTGATAGGTTTAGCGACGTGTTTCCTTTTTAGAATATGTTGGGCATGGTTAATGTTTGTTATTTTTGTGTGGTGTCTGTGGACTGAGCAGTTGTCTCGGAGGCACATCCGTGGCTTGGTGGAATCTGCCAGGATGCTGGGGGGTTTATTTCCTTGCCAGCGGGCTACAGTGCGTAAATACCCACCGCAAATCCGCACGAAGACTAGGGTTGAGTTAATGTAGGTTTTGGGGAAGCTCTGTATCATCTCTTCTGTGGTACTCAGGGTGATTGTCATTTCTTGGGGTTGTGGTCTGGTGTGCTCAGCAGAGGGGAAGAGTGAGAATTTTTTTTTTTGTAACTATGGCGTCTTTTGTTATTTGAGTTCATTCGCTTTCCATCAGAGGAATTGTTAGAATTCGGTACTAAAGAACAGCTGTTGAAAATCGACGAATACTACAAGGTTGAAATTAGTGATAAACGTCTAAAGAATTCTATTAGGTTGATATTGAAGGCCAATCTGATGGAGAGTGGTATTCTTGAAGTTACCACTGGGCCAGCCTCTGCTGAGGAGTTATCTCCCCGTAACGTTACAATGGCCATTCCATCGGTTAGTCCTAGTAGTCTTCTTTTTGAACAGCAGAAAGAACTACTTCTGTTACAGCAGCAGCATGATCGTGAGAAGCTAGAGTATGATCGGCAGCATGATCGTGAGAAGCTAGAGTATGATCGGCAGCATGATCGTGAGAAGCTAGAGTATGATCGGCAGCATGATCGTGAGAAGCTAGAGTATGATCGTGAGAAGCTAGAGTATGATCGTGTAAAGTATGAAAAGGAATTAGATATGGAGCATGCTAAAATCAAGTTGCAACAAGAACGGATAGAGTTGGTTAGGGAAGGAAAGATCTCAGGGGAGAGTTTGTTCTGGGAAGGTGACCCAGATTTACCTAGGGGTCGTTCCTCTTTTGGTCGTGCCCCGGACACAGTTGATATTGCTGGGAACTTACGGTTATTGCCTCAGTTTAATGAAAAGGACCCTGAGACATTCTTTTCGTTGTTTGAGCGTGTTGCTGACGCTAGGAGTTGGCCTGATTCTGACCGTACCTTAATGTTGCAGTGTGTGCTGACTGGTAAAGCGCAGGAAGCATATTCAGCTCTTAGTGTACACGACAGTGCCAGTTATGATAAGGTTAAAACGGCTGTGTTACAAATTTATGAATTGGTCCCCGAGGCTTACCGCCAACGATTTAGAACTTTAAAAAAGGATGATAAACAGACACATGTTGAGTTTGCGCGACAATTATCTGTACAGTTTAATCGATGGTGTTCCGCCTCTGAAGTTGTGACTCTCCAAGGGCTGTGTGATCTGATTATGTTAGAGCAATTTAAGGACACAATCTCTGATCGTATTGCCACTTATATTAACGAACGAAAAGTAAAGAATGTCGCTGAAGCTGCGGTTTTGGCGGATGAGTATGTGTTGACTCACAAAAGTGTCTTTGCAGAGCCCCGTATTCAGAATGAGTGGGGGCGTTTGGATAGATTTGGGCTTCGCTCACCGAGACACTTTTGTTCACGGGCAGAGTTCAATTCAACTAGGGTTGAGCCTGACTCCCGTGGAAAAGCTGACTTTGGACAAGAGTGTCACTACTGTCGAGGTTCAGGTCATTGGAAAAACGAATGTCCACTTCTCAGATCAAAGGGTGCTTATGCTAAATCTAAGCCTACCGCGTTAGCTGCGCCTGTTCTACATCAGTTCACTCATGACTCATTGCCTCAGGTACAGGAGCATGTGAAAGTACATATTGATCCAGACTATTTACCTTTCATTACGGAAGGTTTTGTGTCTATGTTAGGAAGTACGGACCTAGTGCCAGTTAAGATCCTGAGAGACACAGGAGCCTCTGAATCATTTGTGTTGGAGTCTGTTACCCTTTTCTGCCGAGACTGATTCAGGGAATAGTGTTCTAATTAGGGGACTAGGTTTGAACACTCTGTCAGTTCCGTTGCATAAACTGATGTTGGATTGTGGGCTGGTGAAGGGTGAAGGGTGAAGTTGTTGTGGGGGTGCGTCCTTCGTTGCCTATTGAGGGTATCGACATTATCCTTGGGAATAACTTGGCTGGTGATCGTGTATGGCCTGTCGTGTTTCCATCTCTAGTGGTTTCCACTAAGCCGTCATTTGTTGGGATTCCTGATGAGTGTACAGAGTTTCCCAGAGGTGTTCTCTGCGTGTGCAGTGACACGTTCTATGAGCCGTGGCGAACTGGTTACTGCGCCGACTAATGATAATACAAAGAAGTATGTCACTGTTTTCCCTGTCATCCCGTTATCTGTAACCCGCTCAGATCTAATCAATGCGCAACGGGATGACTCCACATTAGAAGAGTTTGATTGACCAAATTGTGCCTGTGGAACAGTTGGGAGATGTCGCCCATGGCTATTTTCTCCAAGAGGATGTCCTGATGAGAAAGTGGGTGTCTCATGGTAGTTGCTTTCTGGGGGAGGCAATTAGTCAGGTTGTTGTACCAATTAAGCTTCGTAAGCTGGTGTTGGAAACTTCTCACAATGACGTTGCTGGACATATGGGGGTGAGGAAAACCTACAATCGCATATTAAGACATTTCTTTTGGCCTAGATTAAAAAGGGATGTTTCTGATTTTATCAGAACTTGTCACACCTGTCAATTAACTGGTAAACCTAATCAAGCTATTAAGCCGGTACCATTGTTTCCTATTCCTGTACTCAGCCAGCCTTTTGAGTATCTGATTATTGACTGTGTGGGTCCTCTGCCTCGTTCTAAAAAGGGTAGTAGTTACCTGTTCACTGTGATGTCAGACCACTAGGTTTCCTGCTGCCTATCCTCTCCGCTCTATCACGACTAAGTCTGTGTTAAAAGCTTTGACTCAGGTATTCCAAACATTGAGAGAAACTACGGTCATTCAGAGTGATCAAGGATCTAATTTCACCTCTAATCTGTTTGGTCAGGTTCTCCAACAGCTCCATATTAAACACAATTTGTCTAGCGCCTATCACGCGCAAAGTCAAGGAGCACTGGAACGTTTCCATCAAACACTTAAGTCTTTGTTGAGAGCTTATTGTACTGAGATGGATAATGATTGGGAGGAGGGGTTGCCTTGGTTACTGTTAGCCACTAGGGAGGTTTCACAGGAGAGCACGGGTTTCAGTCCAAATGACCTTGTGTTTGGACATCTATCTGTTCTCCAGGATGACTGGAAGTCTCCCGAGCCTCCTCAGTCCCTGTTATCGTATGTTTGTGATTTCCGGCGACGCCTGTACGCCGCTGGTGAAATGGTTAAAGAGAAGTTATCATCTTTACAGGAGAGGATGAAGGGCATATTTGATCGCCGAACTGAGCTTCACTATAGTCCGGGTGACCAGGTTCTTGCTCTGCTGCCAATTGTTGGTTCTCCTTTTCAAGCCAAGTTTCAAGGTCCATATACAGTGATGCGCCAGTACACTGAGCAAAATTATCTAGTTGCCACTCCAGAACGGAGAAAAGCACACCAGCTGTGCCATGTGAACTTGTTAAAACCCTATTATGTACGTTCCTCTGAGAATGAACAGTGGGAGTCTACAGAGGATGGTAAACCTGTTCGTTTGGCTGATACCGGTGTTTCCTTGGGTTTTTGTCATGCTAGATCTGTGCATGAGGAGGAAGATGTGCCTGGTCCTGACGATTGTATATTGCAGGGTAGATTGAAATGAGTAGTCTGTTACGTTGGGAAGTGGCTATGAATCGTTGGGAGTTAAAAAATGAAGGACCTTGTTCTTTTCGTTGGAGTTTGTAGTTGATGTGATCTCGTGTGCCCTGTTCTTGAATGGTTGTATTGTCTGGTTCTGTCTTTCCTGTCTGTTCCCTCCTGGTCTTGTATTCTTCTTTCCTCTTAAAAGTTGCTTCCTATGCATTAAGGTTGCTGAGGTCTGGGGAGTCTTTCCTCTTAAATGTTGCTTCCTATGCACTAAGGTTGCTGAGGTCTGGGTAGTCTTCTCTCTTAAATATTGCTTCCCGTGCACAAAGGTTGCTGAGGTCTGGGGAGGAGGAGGTTGGCTGGGGCAAATGTGAAGTGTGCACACGTAACCCCTCATCAATTTGGGACGCAGAGGCTGGTATGTTGTTCCGGGGTCCTTGTTGGTCCCCGGTTTTATGGGGGGGAATGTGACGACCCTCCCACTCTGTCTGCCGTATTCTCTCTTTGTTCTTGTTTCCTTATTAGGATGTCGGTGGGCGGAGTTGGGAGGGTCGTCAGCTACATGGGAGACACCTGGGCCCGGTGTCTCCCAGGATAAATACACCACTTCCCCATTCATGGAGGAGACTCTCTCCAGGCAGACACCTTGATAGATTTGTTTGTGTTTCTTGGTGTTTTTTTGGTTGTTTGTTTTAGCATCTTTCAACACCCTGCGTTATCACATTCATGCATGCAAAACACTCACTTACACTACTGATTACTGATTACACACACCATTGTATATTATACTTAGTTACTTTAGTTAATAAATATATATTTTGTTACTCCTTTTCTCCACGTTGTCTCCCTTTTGTTACGGGCTTTGAGCCGGTTCGTGACAAGGTGTTGTTACACGTGGTCTGCCACTGCGAGGGCGATCAGATGTCCTTCCTGTCTCCCTGTAGCGCTGTCTTAGGCGTCTCACAGTACGGACATTGCAATTTATTGCCCTGGCCACATCTGCAGTCCTCATGTCTCCTTGCAGCATGCCTAAGGCACATTCACACAGATGAGCAGGGACCCTGGGCATCTTTCTTTTGGGGGTTTTCAGTGTCAGTAGAAAGTTCTCTTAAGTGTCCTAACTTTTCATAACAGTGACCTTAATTGCCTACCGTCTGTAAGCTGTTAGTGTCTTAACAACCTTTCTACAGGTGCATGTTCATTAATTGTTTATGGTTCATTGAACAAGCATGGTAAACAGTGTTTAAACCCTTTACAATGAAGATCTGTGAAGTTATTTGGATTTTTACGAATTGTTTGAAAGACAGGGTCCTGAAAAAGGGACATTTCTTTTTTTGCTGAGTTTACATACATCAGACATTTAAAAAAAAAAACAGAAGTCAGGACATACAGACACATTTCATTGCTGTCAATGGGAGACTTCAGCTATTCAAAACAGATTAGCAGTATATATTCAGGAACAAATTACCATGTCGAATCAACCAAATCAAGGACAAGCGTTTTCTGACACACTAGGAAAAATGGACCGCTGATATTTGGTTTAAACCTAAACTTAGAACCAGGGGTTGGAACCTGTTCAAGGAACAGAACACAAAATGGTAAAAGAATGACATTTTTCAAGGAACAGAACCAGAACCGAGAACGAAAGTCCTCTAATACTGTTCCAGAACAGAACTTATTTTAAAAGCATGGGAACCAGTTAATAATGTTCTGGGCATTTTTTTCAGTTCCACAAAAAACATAAAGTGCCTATGCAAAGCCCTCATGCAAAGCCCTCACTCTGCCACTGAGAAATTCAGTTTCTGCCTGCCTGCCAGCTGAAAATCTTTGCGTGTGCGCTCGCGTGTGTGTGTGTTTCTGACGTCCCACGCGTGTTTCAGAAATTAGGGAGAGAGATTTTTAATTTTCAATGCTAGTTAAGGATACTATAGTTATCACGTTTCACATTGGATTTATTAACAACAATAAAAGGTAAGATCTGTTCTTGTGCCACTCTGCTACACAAACTTGTTGTCTAGCTCTCGAACTCTAGTCGGCATTATGTGTAATGTAATGGAGCTGAGAGTCATGATCAAGGGCTAGCTCTAGTCCAACATTAGCTAGCTCTGGTCCAAAGTTAGTTAAGCCAACTCTCTGAAGTTCAAAGTCCCTTCATAGATGTCAGTCCTAAGTATAATTCTGTGGGCCTAATTCAGATTATACATGTCATAACTTTATGGCCAGCGCTCTTCTCACGTGCAAAATTTCAGTCGCATATCACACCCTACACTACACTTGTCTGTCCAATGCATGTACATATTGTAGCTTGCCTGCTCCATAGCAAGCTGCTCTATCCACTGGTGAAGTAATTTAATGTCAAGCGAAATCTAAAAAATATATATTTCAGAGGTTTAAAAAGGAATGGGAAAAAACGATACAAACCCTAACTTTTTGGGGTGTTCAAACCGGTACAGAACTTTCTTTTGCTGGTTGGAACAGTGGAACGGAATGAAAAAAAAATATGGTTCTGTTCAGAACGAAACGATTGGGGAAATAATTTTTGTTCCAACCCCTGCTTAGAACGTAAACTCTCATCAAAGAGAACTACACCCTTGAACGCTATGTCTACCTGAACCTAACAGAAAGCCAAAGGACAGTCTGTGCTCAAGTCAGATCCAGCACCCTCCCTCTGGCTATAGAGGTGGGTAGATCTAACAGATTGCCTGAAGAAAAGAGAACTTGCCTAATGTGTGATCTTGGGGAAATCTAAAACAAAATCCATGTTGTGTTGATGATCTGAGACATTCTTTTTTTTTGGTAACATTTTTGGTTATAACCGTGAAGTATTCTGGTTACGGGACAAGCAAAGGCTTACATTTTGTTTCAGACAGGATGTGAGATTGCAAAGTTTGTTCACAATGCCTAGAGGAGAAGGAGAAATGTGCTGTTTGTGTAGTGTGGCGAGATGGTAGCTGTACTTGCCATGATTATTGTATGCGTATAATTTGTGAAATATTCTTTTGTTTTGAGTACAAGGAAAATGGTACTCTGTTTAGTAGTGTCTTGTATGCCCATGTGGGCTGGGCAACAGTAGGCGTATGACACTTAAATAAATAACATCAATCAAAATCAAATCATATTAATTTCAAGTCACATACGAGAATCTCAATCTAGGTTTTGTCCCTTTACTTTCCCAGTACTCACAAACATAGGGCCGAAGTCAGAGTTCTTGTACACGTGCATGTAGCCCAGGTAGACGAGCAACGCCACTATAGAGTACAGGAAGCAGATGATGGCCACGCCCACAAAGAACTGGGCCGAGGAGGCGGAGTCTCCCACCAGGTGGGTGACGGGCACAGAGTGGTTACACAGAGTGGTGTTGCCCTCCACTAGAGCAACCAGGTTTAACCTGGGGACACAAAACAGCTTTACACTTCAGTGTACATCTATACGTGATATAGCAGAGTTATCCAGAGTATTTCTGTAAGAGATCAGTGTCACACTAAATATACTGAACAAAAATATAAACGCAACATGCAGCAATTTCAAAGATTTTACTGAGTTACAGTTCATAAGGAAATCAGTCAATTTAAGTCAATTCATTAGGCCCTAATCTATGGATTTCACATGACTGAGAATACAGATATACATCTGTTGGTTACAGATACATTTGAAAAAAGGTAGGAGCGTGGATCAGAAAACCAGTCAGTGTGACTACCATTTGCCTCATGCAGCGCAACACATCTCCTTTGCAGGCTGTTGATTATGGAATGTTGTCCCAATATCCAGCGAAGTTGCTGGATATTGGCGGAAACTGGAACGCGCTGTCGTACACTTCGATTCAGAGCATCCCAAACATGCTCAATGGGTGACATGTCTGGTGAGTATGCAGGCCATGGAAGAACTGGGACATTTTCAGCTTGTGTACAGATGCTTGCGACATGGGGTGATGGCGGCGGATGAATGGCATGACAATGGGCCTCAGGGTCTGTAACGGTGGTCCTCCTCCTCTTCAACCGAAAAGGAGGAGTAGTTATGGAACCAAGGCGCAGCGGGTTGTGAACACATAATTTATTTAAAGACAAGACGGAAAAAACACGAACTTCACTATAACTAACAAAACAACAAACGGAGTAGACAGACCTGGACGACGAACTTACATTAAACACGAAGAACGCACGAACAGGGAAAATAGACTACACAAAATGACGATGTACAAAACAAACCGAACAGTCCCGTATGGTGCGACAAACACTGACACAGGAGACAACCACCCACAACGAACACAGTGAAACAACCTACCTAAATATGACTCTCAATTAGAGGAACGCCAAACACCTGCCTCTAATTAAGAGCCATACCAGGCAACCCCTAAACCAACATAGAAACAGAAAACATAGAATGCCCACCCAAACTCACGTCCTGACCAACTAACACATACAACAAACTAACAGAAATAGGTCAGGAACGTGACATAACCCCCCCCATAAGGTGCGAACTCCGGGCGCACCAGCACAAAGTCTAGGGGAGGGTCTGGATGGGCATCTGACCACGGTGGTGGCTCAGGCTCAGGGCGAGGTCCCCACCCCACCATAGTCAATCCCAGCTTACCTCTCCCCCTACAAATGACCACCCTCATATTACCCCCACTTAATCTTTTGGGTAACATCAACACAAGGGGCAGCACCGGGATAGAGGGATAGCTCAGGACAGAGGGATAGCTCAGGACAGAGGGATAGCTCAGGACAGAGGGATAGCTCAGGATAGAGAGGTAGCTCAGGATAGAGAGGTAGCTTAGGATAGAGGGGCAACTCCGGACTGAAAGGCAGCTCCGGACAGAGAGACAGCTCTGGACTGAGGGGCAGTTCTGGATAAATAGCCGCTCTGGGCTGAGGGACAGCTCATTACTGGCTGACGACTCTGGACGCTCATGGCTGGCTGACGGCTCTGGACGCTCATGGCTGGCTGACGGCACTGGACGCTCATGGCTGGCTGACGGCTCTGGACGCTCATGGCTGGCTGACGGCTCTGGACGCTCATGGCTGGCTGACGGCTCTGGACGCTCATGGCTCACTGACGGCTCTGGCAGATCCTGTCTGGTTGGCGGCTCTGGCAGATCCCGTCTGGTTGGCGGCTCTGGCAGATCCCGTCTGGTTGGCGGCGCTGGCAGATCCCGTCTGGTTGGCGGCTCTGGCAGATCCCGTCTGGTTGGCGGCTCTGGCAGATCCTGACTGACGACTGGCTCTAGCGGCTCCTGACTGACTATCGGCTCTGACGGCTCGGGACAGACGGATGGCTCAGACGGCGCTGGGGAGACGGATGGCTCAGACGGCGCTGGGGAGACGGATGGCTCAGACGGCGCTGGGGAGACGGATGGCTCAGACGGCGCTGGGGAGACGGATGGCCCAGACGGCGCTGGGGAGACGGATGGCTCAGATGGCGCTGCGGAGACGGATGGCTCAGACTGCTCCTGTCTGGCGGAAGGCTTTGGCTGCTCCTGTCTGGCGGAAGGCTCTGTAGGCTCATGGCAGACAGGCAGCTTTGCAGGCTCATGGCAGACGGGCAGTTCATGCGCCGTTGGGCAGACGGCAGACTCTGGCCGGCTGAGACGCACTGTAGGCCTGGTGCGTGGTGCCGGAACTGGAGGCACCGGACTGACTACACGCACTTCAAGCCTAGTGCGGGGAGCAGGGACAGGGCACACTGGACTCTCAAAACGTACTATTTGTCTGGTGCGTGGTACCGGCACTGGTGGCACCGGGCTGAGTGCACGCACATCAGGACGAGTACGGGGAGAAGGAACAGTGTGTACAGGGCTCTGGAGACGCACAGGTAGCTCAGTGCGTGGTGCCGGAACTGGAGGCACTGGACTGGAGACACGCACCATAGAGAGAGTGCGTGGAGGAGGAACAGGGCTCTGGAAACGCACTGGAAGCCTGGTGCGTGGTGTAGGCACTGGTGGTACTGGGCTGGGGCGGGGAGGTAGCGCCGGAAATACCGGACCTTGCAGGCGTACTGGCTCCCTTGAGCACCGAGCCTGCCCAACCTTACCTGGTTGAATGCTCCCCGTCGCCCGACCAATGCGGGGAGGTGGAATAACCCGCACCGGGCTATGTAGGCGAGCCGGGGACACCATGCGTAAGGCTGGTGCCATGTAAGCCGGCCCAAGGAGACGTACTGGTGGCCAGATATGTAGGGCCGGCTTCATGACATTTGGCTCAATGCCCAATCTAGCCCTACCAGTGCGGGGAGGTGGAATAACCCGCACTGGGCTATGCACACGTACAGGGGACACCGTGCGCTCTACTGCGTAACACGGTGTCTGCCCGTACTCCCGCTCTCCACGGTTAGCCTGGTAAGTGGGCGCAGGTCTCCTACCTGCCCTTGGCCCACTACCTCTTAGCCCCCCCCCCCCCCCCCCCCCAAGAAATTTTTGGGTGGTACTCACGGGCTTTTCGGGCTTCCGTGCTAGACGGTCCCCTCATAACTCCGGTTCCCTTCTCCGATTGCCTCTGCTCTCCTCAGTGCCTCCAGCTGTTCCCATGGGAGGCGATCCCTTCCAGCCAGGATCTCCTCCCATGTGTAGCAACCTTTACCGTCCAAAACATCGTCCCAAGTCCATTCCTCCTTCTTGCGCTGTCCCTTCCTCCGATTACACCGCTGCTTGATTCTGGATTGGTGGGTGGTTCTGTAACGGTGGTCCTCCTCCTCTTCAACCGAAAAGGAGGAGTAGTTATGGAACCAAGGCGCAGCGGGTTGTGAACACATAATTTATTTAAAGACAAGACGGAAAAAACACGAACTTCACTATAACTAACAAAACAACAAACGGAGTAGACAGACCTGGACGACGAACTTACATTAAACACGAAGAACGCACGAACAGGGAAAATAGACTACACAAAATGACGATGTACAAAACAAACCGAACAGTCCCGTATGGTGCGACAAACACTGACACAGGAGACAACCACCCACAACGAACACAGTGAAACAACCTACCTAAATATGACTCTCAATTAGAGGAACGCCAAACACCTGCCTCTAATTAAGAGCCATACCAGGCAACCCCTAAACCAACATAGAAACAGAAAACATAGAATGCCCACCCAAACTCACGTCCTGACCAACTAACACATACAACAAACTAACAGAAATAGGTCAGGAACGTGACAGGGTCTTGTCACGGTATCTCTGTGCATTCAAATTGCCATCGATAAAATGCAATTTTGTTCATTGTCCGTAGCTTATGCCTGCCCATACAATAACCCCACTGCCACCATGGGGCTCTCTGTTCACAATGTTGACATCAGCAAACCGCTCGCCCATACAACACCATACATGTGGTCTGCGGTTGTGAGGCCGGATGGAAGCACAGCCAAATTCTATAAAACGAATTTGGAGTTGGAGACGGCTTATGGTAGAGAAATGAACATTCAATTCTCTGGCAACAGCTCTGGTGGACATTCCTGCAGTCAGTATACTAATTGCACGCTCCCTCAAAACTTGAGGCATCTGTGGCATTTTGTTGTGTGAAAAAACTGCACATTTTAGAGTGGCCTTTTATTGTCCTTGGCACAAGGTGCACCTGTGTAATTATCATTATATTTAATCAGCTTCTTGATATGCAACACCTGTCAGGAGGATGGATTATCTTGGAAAAGGATAAATGCTCACTAACAAGGATGTAAACAAATTTGTGCACAACATTTTAGAGAAATATTATTTTTGTGCATATGGAACATTTCTGGGATCTTTTATTTCAGGTCATGAAACATGGGACCAATACTCCCCCCATGTTGTATTTATATTTGTGTTCAGTGTACTTATACCCAGGGGATATAGAATTACAATAACAACAGGATAGAATGGAGACTTATATATTGTCAACATTTCAGCTGCTAATCTTCCTGATTGACAATTAAAAAGTATTCACTGTGTCATCTAGTTTAACCTGAAACATCTTTACTGTACAGTACACTTCCTGGTTGTGTCATACTACACCTGGAATAAACCCCAGTCATTACACTGCACACGAAAACACTCATCCAGATTAATGGAGGAAATAATCAGTTGAGGCCATGGGGTGAAGTTGTTTCCTCCACCATGAACATCCTTCTACAGATCATATCTACACAACAACTTCCTTCACAGTTCCAGCAGGATATCTGATAACACATCAAGGCATTTCAAATATTTCAAAAAGGGGTCTTTTTGTGCAGTTGGGTCTAATAGTTGTATGGGTTATCAAACACAGTAACACACAGAGAGAGAGAACTGACTGACACCCACCTGAAAGGATAGCTAAAAGTAGCATTCAGTGTCTCGTTCCTTCCTTCTCTGCAGAAGAGTGACACGATATTCCTGCCAGAATACCCCCCACAGCTCCCAAACGCAAAGATGGCTGTCAGCTGTTTAAAACAGAGAAAGAAAGAGAGATTGAGAGAGAGAGAGAGAGAGAGAGATATCATGTAAACTGTTTTAACTGAGCAGGGAGAAGGGAGAAACATTGCTTACATTGGACATACTGTAAAATACTGTAGTTGCCCAGCTCTCGGTGTTGTGTTTTGATAAATGGAATGAAAGAATTGAAGAGACTGCATGCAGCATCACACCCAACAGCAAGCTTGCCAAGAGAAAGAAGGATCTAACGGTCTACATAAAGATCTGTTATTGATCCTCTTTTCATGCTCTCGCTCTCTCTAGATGTAGGCTATTAGTGTCTAGGGGGAACTTAATCCGACTTTGTGACTGTGCCTCCATTTTGCTTCCAGAGAGGCCCTTCTTTCTCACCCTTCTCCAGATGTTTTCATTTCACAGTGTGGCAACTTCCTGTTGGCTGACTACCTCATTGTAGCAACTTGTGCCATTTCACAGCAATTAACATCTAGTGAGCACTGCAAATGCACAGACGGAGACAACAGTCTGCTATGGTCAGATGACTTGGGTGACTGGGGTGTTGCTGCCTGTCTGGTTGCTGCCTGTCTTGCCTGCAGCCTGTATCTTGAAGGATTTGCACAGTGAGAGAGAGGGAGAGGGAGAGAGAGAGAGAGAGAGAGAACAGCAGAGAGAACAGCTGAATTGTTAACCAAATTTCCTCCTGCATAGCTACACAGGATTCCTTTGACCGAGTTATGCAGGCAAGTCGGTTAAACTTGATTAATGAATTCTCTCCAAAAGCATGGATTCTCAGGACAACATGGTTTCAAAAGTGGAAGGAATGTGACCCTGGCCTGAAAACTCTATCCCACCACTTCAGTTCTGGTTAACTCTCTAAAAGTCTAAGCCCATTACAACTATAGCCCATGGAAACGCATTGATAACACATGACAAACACAGAGAGTCAAAAAATGTATCATAAGGAATAAGGTTTTGAAGTATCTGTCCTTTATCTAGGAGATACAGCCTAAGAAAGCACAGGAAATACGTGTTTTTTGGACACACATTTAACCCCAAAATGACATCCATAATTCCATTCATTTTTTAAAACTGGTACAGGGTTTGGAGGTTCACACATCACATGTGAGAAGACCGATTTTCGGAATGTCTCATGGTCTCACAAACACAGGTGTAGCTCGGCCACCGCCCACCGCAGATGGGGAAGATGGGGAAGGCCGACATAGGCGGATGCAGCGGATTGAGACGGAGCCCAGATAGCTCTAGTTTAACAGATTTTGATGAGGATTTTTTTTAATTATAGATTGCATCAGTAGGGTGCGTCAATATGCACTTAAGGATTTTTAAATTCTGCAAAACCTGTCAGCTTGATTGGGTGCAATTGTAATTTCATTTTTCTTCTAGGTGTCAGATTATGTCAGGGGCACAGAGCTTTCTGACCCCAGAACTGCATGTTCCCTTCAAGATAATAATTCTATATGCTGGGTAACATTTAAGTGAATTATTAATGAGACATGAATTAATGTATAACACCTCTTGCCTTTCATTTGAAAGGCAGGAACAGGGTTTTGCACAGGGACATTTCAAAGCCATGCCAGTACGAACTGATCCAGCTCCTAGCCCGCTACTGTAACAGACTTTGCTGAAATGGAGAGTTGAATGAATCATACTGTAGGCTATGATTATTTTGTCATTGCAGAACCAGGAGAAAAGAGACTGACCAAATAAAACAAAACTGTGACACATTCGTTTATGAATAACTGATGAAAGCTTGTGTGGGTTGCTCCAACATGCAATAGGATTGAAATGCAAAAAAAAGCATGATATACAGTACATGTCTTTTCTATTTGATTTTATCAGGCCACAGCCCCGAACTAGAGTGAAAAATCCCTCGGCTATTAGAACTGTTGAGCTGCAGATTTTCTCCAGTCGGATTCTGGACAGTGTAGCCTACTTACCCATTCTACAAATTTGATGAATCCCAGCGGTTCCTTGAGAGGCGCCAAGTTCAGTCGAAACCCTGTTATCATCTCCCCCGACTCCCCACCTATCTAAATATTATCTGAAAGAAAATTAAGTATATCTTGCTAGAAAGTAACAAAACAAGTTCCAATAAGTTTGACAGAATGACGTGGTACTGCGCGCAATGGCTTTGTGCGCTCCGTTTTGGTGATGCCTGTCCCACCTACGCAAATACCGGAGGCTTCAATAAAAACAAATGATGAAAAACGATCAAAGTCTGCCTTTATAGATACATTTTTACTCTCTCGGTAGATAGTTGCAACTTGAATCAACTAGGATTAGGTCGATTTAAAAAATCCTAAATTGGCTATACAACTGATAGACTAATGATGGAAAGTAACGGTTCTCTCAACTGCGCGTCTCGAATTTCTTAACCCAAAGAGCACTGTGTAAGCCTGCAGATGACTGTAAAAATGATGTCTGTCTTGTATTCGCACTAAGCTGCAAAACCTTCGGTCTCTGTTTGGAAAAATCTTTCGGTCTCTTGTTGCAAGTTTCTGCTACTCTAGTCATATGACCTGAAAGCAAATCACGGCCGTCATTGTAAATAAGAATTTGTTCTTAACTGACTTGCCTTGTTAAAAAATTTTTTTTTTAAACATTTAAAATATTTAAAATATTACTACATATTGGATGACTCTCATTCACATTCCATTCACCCAGTTCAATGTAATATCGATAGGTTTAGGCTACTACATAATTTCCCTATACCCATCATGGGTGGCTACAACCTAGCCTATGAATGAAAGTTTACAACGTACAGTTGAAGTCGGAAGTTTACCTTAGCCAAATACATTTAAACTCAGTTTTTCACAATTCCTGACATTTAATAATAGTAAAAATTGCCTGTCTTAGGTCAGTTAGGATCGCCACTTTATTTTAAGAATGTGAAATATCAGATAATAGTAGAGAGAATGATTTATTTCAGATTTGATTTCTTTCATCAAATTCCCAGTGGGTCAGAAGTTTACATACACTCAATTAGTATTTGGTAGCATTGCCTTTAAATTGTTTAACTTGGGTCAAACGTTTCGGGTAGCCTTCAGCAAGCTTCCCACAATAAGTTGGGTGAATTTTGGCCAATTATTCCTGACAGAGCTTGTGTAATGAGTCAGGTTTGTAGGCATCATTGCTCGCACACGCTTTTTCAGTTCTGCCCACACATTTTCTATAGGATTGAGGTCAGGGCTTTCTGATGCCCACTCCAATACCTTGACTTTGTTGTCCTTAAGCCATTTTGCCACAACTTTGGAAGTATGCTTGGGGTCATTGTCCATTTGGAAGACCCAAGCTTCAACTTCCTAACTGATGTATTGAGATGGTGCTTCAATTGTCCAATTGTCCATCCTCATGATGCCATCTATTTTGTGAAGTGCACCAGTCCCTCCTGCAGAAAAGCACCCCCACAACATGATGCTGCCACCCCCGTGCTTCATGGGTGGGATGGTGTTCTTCGGCTTGCAAGTATAACAGTATAGCTTCCGTCCCTCTCCTCGCCCCTACCTGGGCTCGAACCAGGGACCCTCTGCACACATCAACAACTGACACCCACGAAGCATCATTACCCATCGCTCCACAAAGCCACGGCCAATGCAGAGCAAGGGGAACAGCTACTTCAAGGTCTCAGAGCGAGTGACGTCAACGATTGAAACGCTATTCACGCGCACCACCGCTAACTAGCTAGCCATTTCACATTGGTTACACAAGCCTCCCCCTTTTTCCTCCAAACATAACGATGGTCATTATGGCCAAACAATTCTATTTTTGTTTCATCAGACCAGAGGACAGTTCTCCAAAAAGTACGATCTTTGTCTCCATGTGCAGTTGCAAACCATAGTCTGGCTTTTTTATGGAGGTTTTGGAGCAGTGGCTTCTTCCTTGCTGAGCGGACTTTCAGGTTATGTCGTTATAGGACTCGTTTTATTGTAGATATAGATACTTTTGTACCTGTTTCCTCCAGCATCTTCACAAGGTCCTTTGCTGTTGTTCTGGAATTGATTTGCACTTTTCGCACCAAAGTACGTTCATCTCTAGGAGACAGAACGCGTCACCTTCCTGAGCGGTATGACAGCTGCATGGTCCCATGGTGTTTATACTTGCGTACTATTGTTTGCACAGATGAACGTGGTACCTTCAGGCATTTGGAAATTGCTCCCAAGGAAGAACCACTTGTGACTTGTGGAGGTCTCCAAAATAAAATTCTGAGGTCTTGGCTGATTTCTTTTGATTTTCCCATGAAGTCAAGCAAAGAGGCACTGAATTTGAAGGTAGGCCTTGAAATACATCCACAGGTACACCTCCAATTGACTCAAATGATTTTAAATTAGCCTATCAGAAGCTTCTAAAGCCATGACATAATTTTCTGGAATTCTCCAAGCTTTTTAAAAGCACAGTCAACTTAGTGTATGTAAACTTCTGACCCACTGGAATTGTTATACAGTGAGTAATAAGTGAAATAATCTGTCTGTAAACAATTGCTGGAAAAATGACTTGTGTCATGCACAAGTGGATGTCCTAACCGACTTGCCAAAACTATAGTTTGTTAACAAGACATTTGTGGAGTGGTTGAAAAACGAGTTGTAATGACTCCAACCTAAGTGTATGTAAACTTCCAACTTCAACTGTATGTTCACATAGGTCAGGTATGTTTATGCCTGTTTTGTTCCGTTTAAGAAACTTTTTCGCCTCCCGGGTGGCGCAGTGGTCTAGGGCACTGCATCGCAGTGCTAACTGCGCCACCAGAGTCTCTGGGTTCGCGCCCAGGCTCTGTCGCAGCCGGCCGCGACCGGGAGGTCCGTGGGGCGACGCACAATTGGCATAGCGTCATCCGGGGTAGGGAGGGTTTGGCCGGTAGGGATATCCTTGTCTCATCGCGCTCCAGCGACTCCTGTGGCGGGCCGGGCGCAGTGCGCGCCAGCCAAGGGGGCCAGGTACACGGTGTTTCCTTCGACACATTGGTGCGGCTGGCTTCCGGGTTGGAGGCGCGCTGTGTTAAGAAGCAGTACGGCTGGTTGGGTTGTGCTTCGGAGGACGCATGGCTTTCGACCTTCGTCTCTCCCGAGCCCATACGGGAGTTGTAGCGATGAGACAAGGTAGTAATTACTAGCGATTGGATACCACGAAAATTGGGGAGAAAATGGGATAAAAATAAAAAAAAATAAAAAAAAACTTTTTCAACAGAATCGGCAGAATGAATATCCCCTCATGTTGTCCACCCAATCAAAGGATCAGATAATTAATCTAGTACTGGAAGCATATGCTACAGCTAGCTAGCACTGCAGTGTATAAGTGAGAGAGAGAATATTCACTTACTTAGCTAGCAAATGCAGCTAGATAGTTTTGCTTACTGAAACATCCTGATCAAACATAGGGATGCTATTTTAGCTAGCTGGATATGATTTTCCAACACAATACTTAAACTCTTCCAAGTCAAGCTAAGCTTTTGGTATTACTAACATTCGCATGGAGCTAAAGGCTAGAGCTGACTCTTTCAAGGAGCGGGAGACTAATCCAGACGCTTATAATAAATCCTGCTATGCCCTCAGACGAACCATCAAACAAGCAAAGCATCAATACAGAATTAAGATTGAATCCTACTACACCGGCTCTGACACTCTTCGGTTGTGGCAGGGCTAGAAAACTATTACAAACTACAAAGGGAAACCCAGACGCGAGCTGCCCAGTGACGCGATCCTACCAGACGAGCTAAATGCCTTTTATGCTCGCTTCGAGGCAAGCAAAACTGAAGCATGCACAAGGGCACCAACTGTTCTGGATGACTGTGTGATAACTCTCTTGGTAGCCGATGTGAATAAAACCTTTAAACAGGTTAACATTCACAAAGCCGCTGGGCCAGATGGATTACCAGGACGTGTAGTCAAAGCATGCGCGGACCAACTGTCAAGTGTCTTCTTCACTTAACAGTGACATTTCCAACCTCTCCCTGATCAAGTCTAATACCTACATGTTTCAAGCAGACCACCATAGTCCCTGTGCCCAAGGAAGCGAAGGTAACCTTTCTAAATGATTTCCGCCCCTTGGCACTCATGTGGGTAGCCATGAAGTGCTTTGAAAGGCTGGTCATGGCTCACATCAACAGCATCGTCCCGGACACACTAGACCCACTCCAATTCGCATACCGCCCCAACAGATCCACAGATGACGCAATCTCAATCTCACTCCACACTGCCCTTTCTCACCTGGACAAAAGGAACACCTATGTGAGAATGCTGTTCATTGACTGCAGCTCAGCGTTCAACACCATAGAGCCCACAAAGATCATCACTACGCTAAGGACTCTGGGACTAAACACCTCCCTCTGCAACTGGATCCTGGACTTCCTGACGGGCCGCCCCCAGGTGGTAAGAGTAGGTAACAACACGTCTGCCACGCTGATCCTTAATACTGGGGCCCTTCAGGGGTGTGTACTTAGTCCCCTCCTGTATTCGCTGTTCACCCATGACTGCATGGCCAAACACGACTCCAACACCCTCATTAAGTTTGCTGATCACAGACAACGATGAGACAGCCTATAGGGAGGAGGTCAAAGAACTGGCAGTGTGGTGCCAGGACAACAACCTCTCCCTCAATGTGATCAAGACAAAGGAGCTGATGGTGGACTACAGGAAAAGGCGGGCCGAACAGGCCCCCATTAACATCAATGGGGCTGTAGTGGAGCGGGTCGAGAGTTTCAAGTTCCTTGGTGTCCACATCACCAACGAACTATCATGGCCCAAACATACCAAGACAGTTGTGAAGAGGGCACGACAAAACCTTTTCCCCCTCAGGAGACAGAAGATTTGGTATGGCTACCCAGATCCTCAAAAAGTACATCACTGGGGCCAAGCTTCGTGCCGTCCAGGACCTATATAATAGGTGTGTCAGAGGAAAGCCCATAAAATTGACAGACTCCAGTCACCCAAGTTATAGACTGTTTTCTCTGCTACCGCACAGCAAGCGATACCGGAGTGTCAAGTCTAGGACCAAAAGGCTCCTCAACAGCTTCTACCCCCAAGCCATAAGATTGCTGAACAATTAATAAAATCGCCACCGGACAATTTACATTGACCCCCCTCTTTTGTTCACTGCTGCTACTCGCTGTTATTTATCTATGCATAGTCACTTCACCCCCAACTACATGTACAAACTACCTCAACTAACTTGTACCCCCGAACACTGACTCGGTAACGGTGCCCCCTGAATATAGCCTCGTTATTTTTATTGTTATTGTGTTACTTTTTATTATTACTTTTTATTTTAGTCTACGTGGTAAATATTTTCTTAACTCTTCTTGAACTGCACTGTTGGTTAAGGGCTTGTAAGTAAGCATTTCACGGTAAAGTCTACACTTGTTGTATTCGGTGCATGTGACAAATAAAGTTTGATTTGATTTGAATCATTTAGATTTTAGCTTCTATATCAAAATATACCATTATAATAAGTCATAATAAAGGTTATACTTCTATTAATGGGAGTGAATCTAATTTCATTCATAATCATCATAAAGCTAAAATGTACAATCAAATTAGTACATTTTAAAAAATCTACGCAAAAACCGGCTTTCAAACCCTTCATTCTGGGTTGTATAATCCAACTTGCAAAATCCTGGTTTAAGACATTCACTTCATAGATTTCCACATATGCTTCATTACACAATTTAATTTATGGATTCTGGCAATGACATTTCAGCTAGAGCTTTTGTCGCGAGTGGCATGTATATATGACAGATTGGTATCTCAATCCATTTCTAGTCTAAAGTACTATACATTTTGCAATGTGCAGACCTCCACAATCAACCTGATACCCCAAATAAATTATTTTGGATAAGCCTAAATTAATTACGGGCACATTGACCACCCACCCCCCTACCTCCCGGCACTCATTCTTCTGACGTTTCAGTTTGTCCTCCCAATGGCACATGTTCAAAGTGGATAGCCCATGATAATGTCTCTCACCTGAGTCGCCACTGTCCTTTACAGTCCATTATGTCTTTGTCCATTTTCCTACCAGTACATGAGAGAAGTTCGGACGGGATCTCGTCCATGCTCACTCCACGTCGACTCATGTCGCACTCCTGAGAGAAAAGGCATGAGAGAAAAGACTGTTGATAGCTTTGACTGGATGCTGTGTACAGGTTGCTGGCTCAGACTCAGGTTTCAGGTGGTGAAGGACGATAGTGAATCCCTGTTAGAGGGGGTGAGGTTCACACTGTTCTCGGCCGAATTATCCCTTCAATGCAACTAGATACCATCTGTGGTCACCTTCGCCATAACCTCGATAGAGGACAGACCAGAATAACAGTTTAGTTTAGGGCATTTCTGATTCAGGAAATCCAGACAAATTATTACAAATATTCTTAATACAAATGTCTCAGACAAATGTCAAACAGAATAACAACACACAGTTGAAACCATTTTTTCCCCCAAATTGACTTATACTCCCCTATCATTTTGGCGATCTCACCGCAGAGTTACAGGGTCAGGGAGTCAGAGATCTAACCCTTAGGGAGATATCTCGACCACCCACCAGACCCAATCTGGTGAGATTTTTATTGAAACAAGACAAAAACAAACAAACAAAACAGCAACAGCAATACACTTCTTTAAATAAAAGGTGGGGGAAACTTCAATCCATTTGGAGTAAGTGTCAACCATTATCGACATACATTTTTTTCATTTTACAAACAGGCATGTGACATTTTTTTTGTTGCTTAATTACCAAAGGGCCCCAGAGGACTGGTAAAATCCCCTTTGGACACACGACTCACACCGTGATTCATGCGTCCAAAAAACCACTGCCTGTTAAATCAAAATAACAAATCAAATTAGAATTACAACCCTTGACTCCATCTTAACTTAATTGTATCCCATAAAGTAATTTAAGGAACAGTCCAGAGACAAGTGTCCCTCATTCAGGGGCAGCGCACTCTCTCTCTCCTTCTCTTTTTCCGAATCACGCATAGGACCGTTGATAAATTATAAACTCCTTCCTAATTATCTCGTGTTTACATAGCCCATTTAAATCTCACCCAATGTCTCTAGTCTTTGTAGTGAGAGTGATCAGGCCTCACCAGGTAGTCAGAACAGAGGTCAGAGGTCATTCAACCCCATTAAGTTAGTGTTTGTTCCCCTGTACCTCAGACATTATTTAAAGATATTTGAAACATTACAACATATCTTATCAAGGTGGGTTGTGTGTTGGTGCTGGCGTGTGTGTGGTAAAAATCGTAGGGTAAAAATAAACAAAATGGCCAGGCCTTACTTAATTTGGGAGCTCCCTCAACAGCTGGATGCGGGCACCTTTACACTGCACAGTACACAGTCTCAATAACGTCTCTCCTAAGGCACCTGCTTCAGGAAGCCCCTCAAAGGGAAAGACACAGATCCATTGGCAAATGAAAACAACTTGGTAGTGGACATTCCATAAGTCCTGGAAGAAAGAAAATAAACATCTTAATCAGTCATAAAAAAATGATTAATCTTAATCGAGTTTACTGCATCTTGGGCAGGAATAGGCAGCTTCCAAAGTCCCAGAACCCCTCTCTTGTAATCATTGTCATTTTGCATTGACATATAGTTCTGTACAAACTGTCCCTGGGACATAAACTAGTTAAAATATGAAATCTGCTAGGACCTTCAAATAGTTGGTGCTGGCTTATCAGCTCAATATTCGGTACTAAAAACATTTACTTGGATCTTCTTATTCTGGACACCGTTTCACGTAATGTGAACAGATTATTGTTTTGGATGACATTACCTTCTTACTTAAATCACTGGTGCTTCCCAAACTATAGAATTGACTAATAATAATTGGAACCTGTCAAAAATGTATAATTTTAATAATCATACCTCTGTCCCAAATTTCCCCACTGTGTCCCTTACAGTGGGACACAGAGATTTGAGTTTTTTTGTTTAGTGAGTACTGGCGGCAATCTATTGTTCCACAGAAAACTTATCTCTAACCCAAACATGAGATGGTGGCCTCCAATTTAATATCAGTCCCCAATGCTCAATCCCTCTGCTCGTCATGTAACCTCATATTGAAAGATTTACTTCTTCAAATTACTAAGACATTGCATTATTAGAGTGCTAATCTGATATTACAATTCTCTTTGTTACTTTTACTAGTCTCCATATCAGTTTCCTTCAACTAAAACCATTCTACTCTTTCCAGTTGAAAAAAAAAAACATTTTCAATCACTATGTCACGAATGTCGTCGGGAGCAGGAGAAGAGGACCAAGGTGCAGCGTGGTAAGTGTTCATATTTCCTTTAATAAGATATGAAACACTTGACGAAACAACAAAACGACAAACGAACAGTCCTGTAAGGTGAAAACACAAAACAGAAACACCAGACATAGAATGCCCACCCAAACTCACGCCCTGACCAACCAAAAAGAGACATAAAAAGGATCTCTACGGTCAGGGCGTGACACACTACTACACTACACCGATTATTTTGTATGGCGTGACAGTACCCCCCCCCCAAAGGTGCGGACTCAGCGACAAAACCTGAACCTATAGGGAAGGGTCACGCTGCTTGGTCCTTTTTTGGTGGGTAGTTCTGTCACGAATGTCGTCGGGAGAAGGAGAAGAGTACCAAGGTGCAGCGTGGTAAGTGTTCATATTTCCTTTAATAAGATATGAAACACTTGACGAAACAACAAAACGAAAACAGAAAACCACCACCCACAAACACAGGTGGGAACAGGCTATCTAAGTATGATTCTGAATCAGAGACAACGATAGACAGCTGATTGAGAACCATACCAGGCCAAACACATAGAAATACAAAACAAGGACAACATAGAACACCAGACATAGAATGCCCTCCCAAACTCACGCCCTGACCAACCAAAAAGAGACATAAAAAGGATCTCTACGGTCAGGGCGTGACACACTACTACACTACACCGATTATTTTGTATGTCTAAAGACAAGATTAAATCAAGAAAAGTCTGATGGGTGACAATATTAGCCTATCACTTATGAATGATATAAACTCAGCAAAAAAAGAAACATCCTCTCACTGTCAACTGCGTTTTTTTCAGCAAACTTAACATGTCAAATCAAATCAATCATATCAAATTTTATTGGTCACATACACATGGCTAGCAGATGTTAATGCGAGTGTAGCGAAATGCTTGTGCTTCTAGTTCCGACCGTGCAGTAATATCTGACAAGTAATCTAACAATTTCAAATCAACTACCTTATTACACACAAGGAATGAATAAGAATATGTACATAAAAATATACACTGCTCAAAAAAATAAAGGGAACACTAAAATAACACATCCTAGATCTGAATGAATGAAATATTCTTATTAAATACTTTTTTCTTTACATAGTTGAATATGCTGACAACAAAATCACACAAAAATTATCAATGGAAATCAAATTTATCAACCCATGGAGGTCTGGATTTGGAGTCACACTCAAAATTAAAGTGGAAAACCACACTACAGGCTGATCCAACTTTGATGTAATGTCCTTAAAACAAGTCAAAATGAGGCTCAGTAGTGTGTGTGGCCTCCACGTGCCTGTATGACCTCCCTACAACGCCTGGGCATGCTCCTGATGAGGTGGCGGAAGGTCTCCATCCACCAACGTGGCGTTGGTGGATGGAGCGAGACATGATGTCCCAGATGTGCTCCATTGGATTCAGGTCTGTGGAACGGGCGGGCCAGTCCATAGCATCAATGCCTTCCTCTTGCAGGAACTGCTGACACACTCCAGCCACATGAGGTCTAGCATTGTCTTGCATTAGGAGGAACCCAGGGCCAACCACACCAGCATATGGTCTCACAAGGGTTCTGAGGATCTCATCTCGGTAGCTAATGGCAGTCAGGCTACCTCTGGCGAGCACATGGAAGGCTGTGCGGCCCCCAAAGAAATGCCACCCACCACCATGACTGACCCACCGCCAAACCGGTCATGCTGGAGGATGTTGCAGGCAGCAGAACGTTCTCCATGGCGTCTCCAGACTCTGTCACGTCTGTCACATGTGCTCAGTGTGAACATGCTTTCATCTGTGAAGAGCACAGGGCTCCAGTGGCGAATTTGCCAATCTTGGTGTTCTCTGGAAAATGCCAAACGTCCTGCACGGTGTTGGGCTGTAAGCACAACCCCCACCTGTGGACGTCGGGCCCTCATACCACCCTCATGGAGTCTGTTTCTGACCGTTTGAGCAGACACATGCACATTTGTGGCCTGCTGGAGGTAATTTTGCAGGGCTCTGGCAGTGCTCCTCCTGCTCCTCCTTGCACAAAGGCGGAGGTAGCGGTCCTGCTGCTGGGTTGTTGCCCTCCTACGGCCTCCTCCACGTCTCCTGATGTACTGGCCTGTCTCCTGGTAGCGCCTCCATGCTCTGGACACTACGCTGACAGACACAGCAAACCTTCTTGCCACAGCTCGCATTGATGTGCCTTCCTGGATGAGCTGCACTACCTGAGCCACTTGTGTGGGTTGTAGACTCCGCCTCATGCTACCACTAGAGTGAAAGCACCGCCAGCATTCAAAAGTGACCAAAACATCAGCCAGGAAGCATAGGAACTGAGAAGTGGTCTGTGGTCACCACCTGCAGAATCACTCCTGTTTTGGGGGGTGTCTTGCTAATTGCCTATAATTTCCACCTTTTGTCTATTCCATTTGCACAACAGCATGTGAAATTTATTGTCAATCAGTGTTGCTTCCTAAGTGGACAGTTTGATTTCACAGAAGTGTGATTGACTTGGAGTTACATTGTGTTGTTTAAGTGTTCCCTTTATTTTTTTGATCAGTGTATATGGATGAGCGATGGCCATGCATCATAGGCAAGATGCAGTAGATGGTATAGAGTACAGTATATACATATGAGACGAGTAATGTAGGGTATGTAAACATTATATAAAGTGTCATTGTTTAAAGTAAATTATTAAAGGGGCTAGAGATTTGAGTCAGTATGTTGGCAGCAGCCACTCAAAGTTAGTGATGGCTGTTTAACAGTCGGATGGCCTTGAGATAGAAGCTGTTTTTCAGTCTCTCGGTCCCAGCCTTGATGCACCTGTACTGACCTCGCCTTCTGGATGATAGTGGGGTGAACAGGCAGTGGCTCGGGTGGTTGTTGTCCTTGATGATATTTTTGGCCTTCCTGTGACATCGGGTGGTGTAGGTGTCCTGGAGGGCAGGTAGTTTGCCACTTTGATGCTCTGTGCAGACCTCACTACCCTCTGGAGAGCCTTACGGTTGTGGGCAGAGCAGTTGTCATACCAGGAAGTGATACAGCCCGACAGGATGCTCTTGATTGTGCATCTGTAAAAGTTTGTGAGTGTTTTTGGTGACAAGCCGTATTTCTTCAGCCTCCTGAAGTTGAAGAGGCGTTGTTGCGCCTTCTTCGCCACGCTGTCTGTGTGGGTGGACCAATTCAGTTTGTCCGTGATGTGTACGCCGAGGAACTTAAAACTTTCCACCTCCTCCACTACTGTCCCGTCGATGTGGATAGGGGGGTGCTCCCTCTGCTGTTTCCTGAAGTCCACAATCATCTCCTTTGTTTTGTTGGCGTTGATTTTGAGGTTATTTTCCTGACACCACACTCCGAGGGCCCTCACCTCCTCCCTATAGGCCGTCTCATCGTTGTTGGTAATCAAGCCTACCACTGTAGTGTCGTCTGCAAACTTGATGATTGAGTTGGAGGCGTGCATGGCCACACAATAATGGGTGGGCCACACAATAATGGGTGAATTGGTTGAATATATCCGTAAACACACCAGCCAGCTGGTCTGCGCATGCTCTGTGGACGCGGCCAGGAATGGCGTCTGGGCAGGCAAGCCTTGCGAGGGTTAACATGTTTAAATGTTTTACTCATGTTGGCTGCGGTGAAGGAGAGTCCACAGGTTTTGGCAGCGGGCAGTGTCAGTGGCACTGTATTGTCCTCAAAGCGAGCAAAGACGTTGTTTAGTTTGTCTGGGAGCAAGACGTCGGTGTCCGTGACAGGGCTGGTTTTCTTTTTGTAATCCGTGACTGAATGTAGACCCTGCCACATGCGTCTCGTGTCTGAGCCGTTGAATTCAATCAATCAATCAATTTTATTTTATATAGCCCTTCGTACATCAGATAATATCTCGAAGTGCTGTACAGAAACCCAGCCTAAAACCCCAAACAGCTAGAATGCAGGTGTAGAAGCACGGTGGCTAGGAAAAACTCCCTAGAAAGGCCAAAACCTAGGAAGAAACCTAGAGAGGAACCAGGCTATGAGGGGTGGCCAGTCCTCTTCTGGCTGTGCCGGGTGGAGATTATAACAGAACTATGCCAAGATGTTCAAAAATGTTCATAAGTGACAAGCATGGTCAAATAATAATCATGAATAATTTTCAGTTGGCTTTTCATAGCTGATCATTAAGAGTTGAAAAACAACAGGTCTGGGACAGGTGGCGGTTCCATAACCGCAGGCAGAACAGCTGAAACTGGAATAGCAGCAAGGCCAGGCGGACTGGGGACAGCAAGGAGTCACCACGGGCGGCAGTCCCGATGCATGGTCCTAGGGCCCAGGTCCTCCGAGAGAAAGAAAGAGAGAAGGAGAAAATTAGAGAGAGCCAAGATTTTCAAAATGTTCATAAATGACAAGCATGGTCAAATAATAATCAGGAATAAATCTCAGTTGGCTTTTCATAGCCGATCATTAAGAGTTGAAAACAGCAGGTCTGGGACAGGTAGGGGTTCCATAACCGCAGGCAGAAGAGTTGAAACTGGAATAGCAGCAAGGCCAGGCGGACTGGGGGCAGCAAGGAGTCACCACGGCCGGTAGTCCCGACGTATGGTCCTAGGGCTCAGGTCCTCCGGGAGAAAGAGAGAAGGAGAAAATTAGAGAGAGCCAAGATTTTCAAAATGTTCATAAATGACAAGCATGGTCAAATAATAATCAGGAATAAATCTCAGTTGGCTTTTCATAGCCGATCATTAAGAGTTGAAAACAGCAGGTCTGGGACAGGTAGGGGTTTCGTAACCGCAGGCAGAAACAGTTGAAACTGGAATAACAGCAAGGCCGGGCGGACTGGGGACAGCAAGGTGTCAGCATGCCCGGTAGTCCTGACGTATGGTCCTAGGGCTCAGGTTCTCAGAGAGAAAGAGAGAACGAGAGAATTAGAGAGAGCATACTTAAATTCACACAGGACACTGGATAAGACAGGAGAAGTATTCCAGGTATAACCAACTGACCCTAGCCCCCCGACACATAAACTACTGCAGCATAAATACTGGAGGCTGAGACAGGAGCGGTCAGGAGACACTGTGGCCCCATCCGAAGAAACCCCCGGACAGGGCCAAACAGGAAGGATATAACCCCACCCACTCTGCCAAAGCACAGCCCCCACACCACTAGAGGGATATCCTCAACCACCAACTTACAATCCTGAGACAAGGCCGAGTATAGCCCACAAAGGTCTCCATCACAGCACAACCAAGGGGGGGCGCCAACCCAGACAGGAAGTTCACGTCAGTAACTCAACCCACTCAAGTGACGCACCCCTCCTAGGGACGGCATGAAAGAGCACCAGCAAGCCAGTGACTCAGCCCCAGTAACAGGGTTAGAGGCAGAGAATCCCAGTGGAGAGAGGGGAACCGGCCCTGGAGAGACAGCAAGGGCGGTTCGTTGCTCCAGAGCCTTTCCGTTCACCTTCACACTCCTGGGCCAGACTACACTCAATCATATGACCTACTGAAGAGATAAGTCTTCAGTAAAGACTTAAAGGTTGAGACTGAGTCTGCGTCTCTCACATGGGTAGGCAGACTGTTCCATAAAAATGGAGATCTATAGGAGAAAGCCCTGCCTCCAGCTGTTTGCTTAGAAATTTTAGGGACAATTAGGAGGCCTGTGTCTTGTGACCGTAGCGTACGTGTAGGTATGTACGGCAGGACCAACTCGGAAAGATAGGTAGGAGCAAGCCCATGTAACGCTTTAAAGGTTAACAGTAAAACCTTGAAATCAGCCCTTGCCTTAACGGGAAGCCAGTGTATGGAAGCTAGCACTGGAGTAATATGATCAAATTTCTTGGTTCTAGTCAGGATTCTAGCAGCCGTATTTAGCACTAACTGAAGTTTATTTAGTGCTTTATCCGGGTAGCCGGAAAGTAGAGCATTGCAGTAGTCTAACCTAGAAGTAACAAATGCATGGATTAATTTTTCTGCATCATTTTTGGACAGAAAATTTCTGATTTTTGCAATGTTACGTAGATGGAAAAAAGCTGTCCTTGAAACAGTCTTGATATGTTCGTCAAAAGAGAGATCAGGGTCAAGAGTAACGCCGAGGTTCTTCACAGTTTTATTTGAGACGACTTTACAACCATCAAGATGAATTGTCAGATTTAACAGAAGATCTCTTTGTTTCTTGGGACCTAGAACAAGCATCTCTGTTTTGTCCGAGTTTAAAAGTAGAAAGTTTTCAGCCATCCACTTCCTTATGTCTGAAACACAGGCTTCTAGCGAGGGCAATTTTGGGGCTTCACCATGTTTCATTGAAATGTACAGCTGTGTGTCATCCGCATAGCAGTGAAAGTTAACATTATGTTTTCGAATAACATCCCCAAGAGGTAAAATATATAGTGAAAACAATAGTGGTCCTAAAACGGAACCTTGAGGAACACCGAAATGTACAGTTGATTTGTCAGAGGACAGACCATTCACAGAGACAAACTGATATCTTTCCGACAGGTAAGATCTAAACCAGGCCAGAACTTGTCCGTGTAGACCAATTTGGGTTTCCAGTCTCTCCAAATGAATGTGGTGATCGATGGTGTCAAAGGCAGCACTAAGGTCTAGTAGCACGAGGACAGATGCAGAGCCTCGGTCTGACGCCATTAAAAGGTCATTTACCACCTTCACAAGTGCAGTCTCAGTGCTATGATGGGGTCTAAAACCAGACTGAAGCATTTCGTATACATTGTTTGTCTTCAGAAAGGCAGTGAGTTGCTGCGCAACAGCTTTTTCTAAAATTTTTGAGAGGAATGGAAGATTCGATATAGGCCGATAGTTTTTTATATTTTCCGGGTCAAGGTTTGGCTTTTTCAAGAGAGGCTTTATCACTGCCACTTTTAGTGAGTTTGGTACACATCCGGTGGATAGAGAGCTGTTTATTATGTTCAACATAGGAGGGCCAAGCACAGGAAGCAGCTCCTTCAGCAGTTTAGTAGGAATAGGATCCAGTATGCAGCTTTAAGTTTTAGAGGCCATGATTATTTTCATTATTGTGTCAAGAGATATAGTACTAAAACACTTAAGTGTCTCTCCCGATCCCAGGCCCTCGCAGAGCTGTGCAGATCCAGGACAGCTAAGCCCTGGAGGAATACGCAGATTCAAAGAGGAGTCCGTAATTTGCTTTCTAATGGTCATGATCTTTTCCTCAAAGAAGTTCATGAATTTATTACTGCTGAAGTGAAAGCCATCCTCTCTTGGGGAATGCTGCTTTTTAGTTAGCTTTGCAACAGTATCAAAAAGAAATTTTGGATTGTTCTTATTTTCCTCGATTAAGTTGGAAAAGTAGGATGATCGAGCAGCAGTGAGGGCTCTTCGGTACTGCACGGTACTGTCTTTCCAAGCTAGTCGGAAGACTTCCAGTTTTGTGTGGCGCCGATTTCCGTTCCAATTTCCTGGAAGCTTGCTTCAAAGCTCGGGTATTTTCTGTATACCAGGGAGCTAGTTTCTTATGACAAATGTTTTTCGTTTTTAGGGGTGCAACTGCATCTAGGGTATTGCGCAAGGTTAAATTGAGTTCCTCAGTTAAGTGGTTAACTGATTTTTGTCCTCTGACGTCCTTGGGTAGGCAGAAGGAGTCTGGAAGGGCATCAAGGAATTTTTGTGTTGTCTGAGAATTTATAGCACGACTTTTGATGCTCCTTGGTTGGGGTCTGAGCAGATTATTTGTTGCGATTGCAAACGTAATAAAATGGTGGTCCGATAGTCCAGGATTATGTGGAAAAACATTAAGATCTACAACATTTATTCCATGGGACAAAACTAGGTCCAGAGTATGACTGTGGCAGTGAGTAGGTCCAGAGACATGTTGGACAAAACCCACTGAGTCGATGATGGCTCCGAAAGACTTTTGGAGTGGGTCTGTGGACTTCTCCATGTGAATATTAAAATCACCAAAAATTAGAATATGATCTGCTATGACTACAAGGTCTGATAGGAATTCAGGAAACTCAGAGAGGAACGCTGTATATGGCCCAGGAGGCCTGTAAACAGTAGCTATAAAAAGTGATTGAGTAGGCTGCATAGATTTCATGACTAGAAGCTCAAAAGACGAAAACGCCATTTTTTTTTTTGTAAATTGAAATTTGCTATTGTAGATGTTAGCAACACCTCCGCCTTTGCGGGATGCACGGGGGATATGGTCACTAGTGTAACCAGGAGGTGAGGCCTCATTTAACACAGTAAATTCATCAGGCTTAAGCCATGTTTCAGTCAGGCCAATCACATCAAGATTATGATCAGTGATTAGTTCATTGACTATGACTGCCTTTGAAGTGAGGGATCTAACATTAAGTAACCCTATTTTGAGATGTGAGGTATCACGATCTCTTTCAATAATGGCAGGAATGGAGGAGGTCTTTATCCTAATAAGATTGCTAAGGCGAACACCGCCATGTTTAGTTTTGCCCAACCTAGGTCGAGGCACAGACACAGTCTCAATGGGTATGGCTGAGCTGACTACACTGACTGTGCTATTGGCAGACTCCACTAAGCTGGCAGGTTGGCTAACAGCCTGCTGCCTGGCCTGCACCCTATTTCATTGTGGGGCTAAAGGAGTTAGAGCCCTATCTATGTTGGTAGATAAGATGAGAGCACCCCTCCAGGTAGGATGGAGTCCGTCACTCCTTAGCAGGTCAGGCTTGGTCCTGTTTGTGGGTGAGTCCCAGAAAGAGGGCCAATTATCTACAAATTCTATCTTTTGGGAGGGGCAGAAAACAGTTTTCAACCAGCGATTGAGTGCTGAGACTCTGCTGTAGAGCTCGTCACTCCCCCTAACTGGGAGGGGGCCAGAGACAATTACTCGATGCCGACACATCTTTCTAGCTGATTTACACGCTGAAGCTATGTTGCACTTGGTGACCTCTGACTGTTTCATCCTAACATCGTTGGTGCCGACGTGGATAACAATATCTCTATACTCTCTACACTCGCCAGATTTAGCTTTAGCCAGCACCATCTTAAGATTAGCCTTAACGTCGGTAGCCCTGCCCCCTGGTAAACAGTGTATGATCGCTGGGTGATTCGTTTTAAGTCTAATACTGCGGGTAATGGAGTCGCCAATGACTAGGGTTTTCAATTTGTCAGAGCTAACGGTGGAAGCCTTCGGCGTCTCAGACCCCGTAACGGGAGGAGTAGAGACAAGAGAAGACTCAGACTCAGACTCCGACTCGCTACATAATGGGGAAAACCGGTTGAAAGTTTCTGTCGGCTGAATGAGCGACACCGGTTGAGCATTCCAACAGCATTTCCCTCCAGAAGCCATGAGAAAGTTGTCCGGCTGCGGGGACTGTGCGGGGGGATTTATACTAACGTTACTATCTGTACTTACTGGTGGCACAGACGCTGTTTCTTCCTTTCCTACACTGAAAATACCCTTGCCTAACGATTGCGTCTGAAGCTGGGCTTGCAGCACAGCTATTTTCGCCGTAAGGCGATCGTTCTCCTGTATATTATGAGTACAGCGACTGCAATTAGAAGACATCATGTTAATGTTACTACTTAGCTTCGGTTGTTGAAGGTGTTGACGAACCATGTCCAGATAAAGCGTCCGGAGTGAAAAGGTTGAATGAGGGAAAAAAGTTGCGATGGAAAAACTAAAAATATAAACGGTAATTAAAAACAGAAACAAAACAAAAAACGTAAAGTTGTCAGCTAGCAAAGTAAAGTAAAGTTCGCAGCAAATCGCACAGCAACAAAACGCACAGCAACACGTCTGCAGATTCAACAGGAAGTGACGTCAAATTAACTATGCTAGCTGCGTTCTGGCACAGCGACTCTACTCTACTCTACTCTACACAGCGGAATTGCGACTCTACTTTGTCTCTATACTGACGCTTAGCTTGTTTGATTGCCTTGCGGAGGGAATAGCTACACTGTTTGCATTCAGTCATGTTTCCGGTTGCCTTGCCAGAATTCTGGGTAGACAGAATTCTTTTTGTTCCCCCACGTCACTTCCTGTTGAATTTGCAGAGGTGTCTGCTGTGCGTTTTTGCTGCCAACTTTACTTTGCTAGCTGCCAACTTTACGTTTTGTTTTTGTTTTTAATTACCGTTTATATTTTTTGTTTTTCCATCGCAACTCATTTTTCCCTCATTCAACTTTTTCACTCCAGACGCTTTATCTGGACATGGTTTGTCAGTACCTTCAACAGCCGAAGCTAAGTAGTAACATTAACATGATGTCTTCTAATTGCAGTCGCTGTACTCATAATATACAGGAGAACGATCGCCTTACGGCGAGAATAGCTGTGCTGCAAGCCCAGCTTCAGACGCAATCGTTAGGCAAGGGTAATTTCAGTGTAGGAAAGGAAGAAACAGCGTCTGTGCCACCAGTAAGTACAGATAGTAACGTTAGTATAAACCCCCCCCGCACAGTCCCCGCAGCCGGACAACTTTCTCATGGCTTCTGGAGGGAAATGCTGTAGGAATGCTCAACTGGTGTCGCTCATTCAGCCGACAGAAACTTTCAACCGGTTTTCCCCATTATGTAGCGAGTCGGAGTCTGAGACTGAGTCTTCTCTTGTCTCTACTCCTCCCGCTACGGGGTCTGAGACGCCGAAGGCTCCAACCATTAGCTATGACAAATTGAAAACCCTAGTCATTGGCGACTCCATTACCCGCAGTATTAGACTTAAAACGAATCACCCAGCGATCATACACTGTTTACCAGGGGGCAGGGCTACCGACGTTAAGGCAAATCTAAAGATGGTGCTGGCTAAAGCTAAATCTGTCGAGTGTAGAGAGTATAGAGATATTGTTATCCACGTCGGCACCAACGATGTTAGGATGAAACAGTCAGAGGTCACCAAGTGCAACATAGCTTCAGCGTGTAAATCAGCTAGAAAGATGTGTCGGCATCGAGTAATTGTCTCTGGCCCTCTCCCAGTTAGGGGGAGTGATGAGCTTTACAGCAGAGTCTCAGCACTCAATCGCTGGTTGAAAACTGTTTTCTGCCCCTCCCAAAAGATAGAATTTGTAGATAATTGGCCCTCTTTCTGGGACTCACTCACAAACAGGACCAAGCCTGACCTGCTGAGGAGTGATGGACTCCATCCTAGCTGGAGGGGTGCTCTCATCTTATCTACCAACATAGATAGGGCTCTAACTCCTTTAGCCCCACAATGAAATAGGGTGCAGGCCAGGCAGCAGGCTGTTAGCCAACCTGCCAGCTTAGTGGAGTCTGTCAATAGCACAGTCAGTGTAGTCAGCTCAGCTCCATGCATTTGTTACTTCTAGGTTAGACTACTGCAATGCTCTACTTTCCGGCTACCCGGATAAAGCACTAAATAAACTTCAGTTAGTGCTAAATACGGCTGCTAGAATCCTGACTAGAACCAAGAAATTTGATCATATTACTCCAGTGCTAGCTTCCCTACACTGGCTTCCTGTTAAGGCAAGGGCTGATTTCAAGGTTTTACTGTTAACCTATAAAGCGTTACATGGGCTTGCTCCTACCTATCTTTCCGAGTTGGTCCTGCCGTACATACCAATACGTACGCTACGGTCACAAGACGCAGGCCTCCTAATTGTCCCTAGAATTTCTAAGCAAACAGCAGGAGGCAGGGCTTTCTCCTATAGATCTCCATTTTTATGGAAGTCTGCCTACCCATGTGAGAGACGCAGACTCGGTCTCAACCTTTAAGTCTTTACTGAAGACTTATCTCTTCAGTAGGTCATATGATTGAGTGTAGTCTGGCCCAGGAGTGTGAAAGTGAACGGAAAGGCTCTGGAGCAACGAACCGCCCTTGCTGTCTCTGCCTGGCCGGTTCCCCTCTCTCCACTGGGATTCTCTGCCTCTAACCCTATTACAGGGGCTGGGTCACTGGCTTACTGGTGCTCTTTCATGCCGTCCCTAGGAGGGGTGCGTCACTTGAGTGGGTTGAGTTACTGATGTGATCTTCCTGTCTGGGTTGGCGCCCCCCCTTGGTTTGTGCTGTGGTGGAGATCTTTGTTGGCTATACTCGGCCTTGTCTCAGGATTATAAATTGGTGGTTGAAGATATCCCTCCAGTGGCTGTGCTTTGGCAAAGTGGGTGCGGTTATATCCTTCCTATTTGGCCCTGTCCGGGGGTATCTTCGGATGGGGCCACAGAGTTTCCCTTGACCGCTCCTGTCTCAGCCTCCATTATTTATGCTGCAGTAGTTTGTGTCGGGGGGCTAGGGTCAGTTGGTTATACCTGGAGTACTTCTCCTGTCTTATCCAGTGTCCTGTGTGAATTTAAGTATGCTTTCTCTAATTCTCTCGTTCTCTCTTTCTTTCTCTCTCTGAGAACCTGAGCCCTAGGACCATACGTCAGGACTACCGGGCATGACGACTCCCTGCTGCCCCCAGTCCACCTGGCCTTGCTGCTATTCCAGTTTCAACGGTTCTGCCTGCGGTTACGGAACCCCTACCTGTCCCAGACCTGCTGTTTTCAACTCTTAATGATCGGCTATGAAAAGCCAACAGATTTATTCCTGATTATTATTTGACCATGCTTGTCATTTATGAACATTTTGAAAATCTTGACTCTCTCTAATTTTCTCCTTCTCTCTTTCTTTCTCTCGGAGGACCTGAGCCCTGGGACAATACGTCGGGACTGCCGGGCATGGTGGCTCCTTGCTGTCCCCAGTCCGCCTGGCCTTGCTGCTGTTCTGCCTGCGGTTATGGAACCGCCACCTGTCCCAGACCTGTTGTTTTTCAACTCTTAATGATCGGCTATGAAAAGCCAACTGAATATTATTCATGATTATTATTTGACCATGCTTGTCACTTATGAACATTTTTGAACATCTTGGCATAGTTCTGTTATAATGTCCACCCGGCACAGCCAGAAGAGGACTGGCCACCCCTCATAGCCTGGTTCCTCTCTAGGTTTCTTCCTAGGTTTTGGCCTTTCTAGGGAGTTTTTCCTAGCCACCGTGCTTCTACACCTGCATTCTAGCTGTTTGGGGTTTTAGGCTGGGTCTCTGTACAGCACTTCGAGATATTAGCTGATGTACGAAGGGCTATATAAAATAAACTTGATTGATTGATGATTAAAAGCAGTGGTTCGCGCTTTCAGTTTTTTGCAAATGCTGCCATCAATCCACGGTTTCTGGTTGGGGAAGGTTTTAATAGTCACCGTGAGTACAAAATCACCAATGCACTTGCTAATAAACTCGCTCACCGAATCAGCGTATACATCAATGTTGTTGTCTGAGGCTATCCGGAACATATCCCAGTCCACGTGATCGAAGCAATCTTGAAGCGTGGAATCCGATTGGTTGGATCAGCATTGAACAGACCTGAGCACGGGCGTTTCCTGTGTTAGTTTCTGTCTATAGGCTGGGAGCAACAAAATGGGCAAAATCAAAGGTTACAGTCAGTATCTGGTGTGGCCACCAACAGCATTAAGTACTGCAGTGCATCTCCTCCTCATGGGCTGCATCAGATTTGCCAGTTCTTGCTGTGAGATGTTACCCCACTCTTACACCAAGGCACCTGCAAGTTCCCGGACATTTCTGGGGAGAATGGCCCTAGCCCTCACCCTCCGATCCAACAGGTCCCAGACGTGCTCAATGGGATTGAGATCCGGGATCTTCACTGGCCATGGCGAACACTGACATTCCTGTCTTGCAGGAAATCACGCACAGAACGAGCAGTATGGCTGGTGGCATTGTCATGCTGGAGGGTCATGTCAGGATGACTCTGCAGGAAGGGTACCACATGAGGGAGGAGGATGTCTTCCCTGTAACGCACAGCATTGAGAATGCCTGCAATGACAACAAGCTCAGTCCGATGATGCTGTGACACACCGCCTCAGACCATAAAGGACCCTCCACCTCCAAATTGATCCCACTCCAGAGTACAGGCCTCAGTGTAACGCTCATCCCTTCGACGATAAACGCGAATCCGACCATCACTCCTGGTGAGACAAACCGTGACTTGTCAGTGTAGAGCACTTTTTGCCAGTCCTGTCTGGTTCAGCGATGGTGGGTTTGTGCCCATAGGCGACATTGTTGCCGGTGACGTTGTTGCTGGTGAGGACCTGCCTTACAACAGGCCTACAAGCCCTCAGTCCAGCCTCTCTCAGCCTATTGCGGACAGTCTGAACACTGATGGAGGGATTGTGTGTTCCTGGTGTAACTCGGGCAGTTGTTGTTGTCATCCTGTACCTGTCCCGCCGGTGTGATGTTCGGATGTACCGATCCTGTGCAGGTGTTGTCACACGTGGTCTGCCACTGCGAGGATGTACGGACACCACAGTACGGACATTGCAATTTATTGCCCTGGCCACATCTGCAGTCCTCATGTCTCCTTGCAGCATGCCTAAGGCACATTCACACAGATGAGCAGGGACCCTGGGCATCTTTCTTTTGGGGGTTTTCAGTGTCAGTAGAAAGTTCTCTTAAGTGTCCTAACTTTTCATAACTGTGACCTTAATTGCCTACCATCTGTAAGCTGTTAGTGTCTTAAAGACCGTTCCACAGGTGCATGTTCATTAATTGTTTATGGTTCATTGAACAAGCATGGGAAACAATCCTTTGCAATGAAGATCTGTGAAGTTATTTGGATTTTTAAGAATTATGTTTGAAAGAAAGGGTCCTGAAAAAGGGACGTTTCTTTTTTTTGCTGAGTTTATTATCACTTGTGAATGATGCCCCGCATAAGAAGCAATGCATTTTTTGCGACTTTTTCGAATCACAATCGCACACCTCATGTAGCCTCGCCCATAGTCCTATATGTTTTAATAAGGTTTGTATCAAAGTGGCCAAATAACTTCTTAAAATGAAGAACATTATTCTGCTTTACAAAGGGTGTACACTGTAGAGCCTAACTGGCATATATAAGCAGTGTGTGAGTTTCAAGTTTGGGGAAGATCATTTTCACCATAAAAATGCACCTTTATAATAAAAGCATCAAATACATAATTGCATTTGCGGTCACTTTTGATAATCGGTCACTTTTGATAATCTTTTGATAAACCGCTAGCGGAACATTTGTGCTTATAGCCTACTACAATGTGCGCATTGATGCGCTTATAAAGTGAAGAAATAGCCTAATAGTTTATTAACATTTTAAGCTAAACGTTCTGATCTGTTGCCTCAGCCTCATTGCATAAAACAAGGTGTTTTGATGCCAGTGGTTGTATTAATTTGGGATCTATCTATATCCGGGCCGCAAAAGGCATTGATTTTTTTCAGGGTACATTACGGTCACAAAGGGGATGCTGCCGTGAAATTATCAAGTGCTTGTCAAATTGTGAATGAGAGATTCTTGGAGTGTGTACAGCCTTCGCAAAAAAACTAAGCAGAGCTCATGCCTTTCAAGCAACTTTTGTTAAATCAGCATTTGAATCTCACCATGCAGCCTTACAATGTATTGTCAAAATCAAAACAAATAGCCCAATGTTTGTAGATCAACTAAATGTATCTTAAATTAAGCATATAGGAGTACCCATTTCTTTGTTAACCGCTCAACACAGAATAGCCGTATGTGCACACTCCCTCAAATCATTTGGAGACAATGCTTCTATTTTATTCAGGTCTGTTCAAATGTATTCTTCATACTATAAAATAATCTCAAATAATGCAACGGAATTATAAGCAAATCTTGTCTGCTAAATGAACTAGCGTAGCCCACAGTGATATGGCATAGCCACATCAGGACATAAAGACATTTCCCGAGTATGCTATTATGTTCTTCTGAAATAGACTACATTTCCTTCATATCATGCTTCTTTAGACCTGTCTAAAATAAATAATGGAATGTGAACGTGTAGGCTATATTACATTGATTTATTAGACATTTTAAAATGGCTTGGAGGCGATGTGTGAAAGCCAGGAGATGCTAAATGTGTTTATGTTAATTAAAGGTAAATTACTGAGTATATTGAGAATATATATTATTTGCTTGCCAATCACCAGCTGATTAAATTTCGTGACCGACACAGCCCTATGTATTACCAGGGTGGAGAAAATCTCATAAGCGTTTGTAGTTTTATTGGTTAGGGGCAAGTCCCGTATCTTAATCAAATGATCCATAAAGGGACCACTCTGAACATTTCTCTGAATATCTTTTACACGGCATACGTACGTCTACGTGTGGGTGTGCAAATTATATATGATGATTACTGTTTCTATTGTTACTTCATCAGATCTCTCGTAACCCATTAAACTACATATTATGTTACTTATCTCTAGTAACCTATTATACACTTGTGTTACATCACACATTTCTCCTCCACACCAGTGTTCTATTCATACAGGGGTTTACATATTCACTCTAGTGTTCTATTTAACAGCATATTCGGGAATAATACTCGCTACTTTCATATCTTTACATTCACTTTTCCCTATAGAACTATACTTAGGTATTCACATCCACACCACTCCATGTGCATCCTATGCACCATATGTGTCTTCAACGGTTCTCTAGCCTCCCAGAGACTATGGTAGAGTTATCCCAGACCACATAGACAAATCCCAGAAATGACTATGGAACGCTACTTCCTATACATATAAAACAACTTTAACATGTGCTATTATTAGTAGTCCCAGACGATGGGCGTGGTGGACGCTCTAGCCTTCTTCTGTCATGTATCACTGCCATGGTTCCTCTATAGTCCCTCAGCATCCATAGTATCAATAGTTTATATAGTCATAAATGCTATGGCCTCTATTGACTCTATAGTCTTGCCACATACATATAGAATAACACACACACTTTCACACATTCACTCAGTAACTCCACACTCACAACTTTCACATCCACATTCACTACACACACAACTCACATCCACATTCACACAACTCACATCAACATTCGATTCGTGCCATTACTTGACTTAAGACTAGTGGTACCCTCCATTTTTATGCTACGTTTTATTATTATAATAAAATAAAAAAAATGTTTTATACAAATTCATTGAAATGTACTTTCTGAAATCAGTTGCCGCGTCCCTCGTTTGTTTGTGGATGATGTGTCTCTTCCTGGGCAGCTCACAGTAGGGTCTGGGCGGCTCCTCGTCCTCTTTTGGTCATACAGGAATTTCCCTCAAGCTCCATAAAATGTGCCACCGGTTTTCCTCGCAGACCCCCACTGGAAAGCTCTGCAAGCAGAATCAATCATCCTGTTTGTGACGCCAAATAGTTGTAGAAATTCTACACAGGGACACTCAAAGTCAATCTTAAATGAATCATTCTTTATTATCAGCGCGCTGGAGCGGTTCCAACCAACTCAATGCAGAACCGTTATCCCTTATATACTAGTTACAGACATGGTAAATATGCATAGTTCATAGGGTTGGTTCTGGCATGTGTCTAGCACTGTCTCCTATCTTTAACTTAAAGAACATACTCTGGGCGTTCTGCCAGATGGTCCTAAGGAGGAGGTCGTGTCACCCCCCCCATATCTTTACCAAACACAGGCAGGAAACAAGGATTATTTATGACACTAAGACAAGATGAGCATTTTCAAGGCTGTCTTTTCACAAGATAAAAATGTCCATCACAGGAGGATGGAAGCCAGCTGTCCTCCAGCTAGACTACAGTGCAACCCTACAGAGTGCTGCTGAGGCCTTCTTTGCAAAATAGGGTTTTAATCAATTATTTGGTGACATGATTATATTTAGTATAGTTTTATCTAAAAAGGTTAACTTTTTAAATGTTTTACAATAAAAATACTCTATGAAATTCACTGAGGAGGATGGTCCTCCAATTCCTCTGCTGAAGAGCCTCCACTGAATTGTACAGTACAACTCTGAGGAAAATACTGGTGCAGATGACTATCTGACTTTACCAATGACAAACATATATGAATGAATATATGTCGTCTATGGAACTCAATCACGAGAAACAGAGAATAGAACACAAATTGTTTTTTATCCAAAGAGTCACACAAGTTGTAATTATTTAATTTTCCAACATGTGATATCAATATTATTATTAGCCGGGGGTGCTTTACTTGGCTCATCGTGCTGTAGCTACTCCTTGTGGCGGGCCGGGCGCCTATAGGTTGACTTTGGTTGTCAGTTAAGCTGTGTTTACTCCGACACATAAGCGGGCAGGTGTTAAGAAGCGCGGTTTGGCGGGTCTTGTTTCGGAGGACACGTGTCGACCTTCGCCTCTCCCAAGCCCGTTGGGGAGTTGCAGTGATCAGACATGATCGTAATTGGATATCACAAAATTGGGGAGCAAAAGGGGGTAAAATACACACACAAAAAAAAAAATATATACATATATTCAATCAACATTTCAAATTGACAGGATGGTGCTTTTAATATGTAGACATTGCAACAGTAATGTTAGTTTAAAATATCAGACAATATGGGACAACCAACATATAACAAAACAAAAATAGAATTCACAAGTATTATTTCCAATACAGCATTCACACAAGACTACACCAGGATTGCAAAATTCCAGTAATCACGAAATCCTGTTTGGAGGATTCTGGATTCCCTGCGTATTCCTTCCTGATTCCCGGAATCTTTCAATCTGCATTTCTGGAAAAGTTACCCGAATTTTTTAACACTACTCTACACACAAACAAACATTTGCTAAAACCTGACCTAACACATCATACAACAAACAAGCAGTGTGGAAGATTCTGGTAGAAAATGGGAATTAGACAAAAAGAATAATAACACTACTTCTCCCTACTCTGCCCTCTCGCAGTATAATTCTGTTGTTATATACACGTGAGAAGACAGTTTGGCCACATCCTTGTAAATATGGAGATTTACTGCAAATATTCTGGTAATATTTACCTTTGTCATAACAAATTATGATTTCTGAGGTAAGAACCAACCAAGACGGTATCAAAATAGTCAAATCAAGCTCTACGGAAAAGTTCCCCATAATTCAATATCAGAGACAGATGCCTTCTTGTTCTCTAAAGCAAAGAAAAATGTGTAACAAATATTTGTACTTTCACAAAAATAAAAAAGGAGCCACAAAGAGAGAGATTTGACTCTCTGCATCCAAAATGGCGCCCAATTCCCTATACAGTGCACTCGTTTTTACAGGTAAAAAAAAAAGTGCACTATAAAGGGAATAGGGTTCCATTCCAGACATACAGACTGTGTCGTGCAGTTCTGTAGACAGTGTTTTAGCAACATGATTAGTTGGCCTCTAGATGGCGACTTGCCCACGTGTGGGTAGTGTCTTCTAAAGAACCAGGGAAAATGTATAAAAAAAAAAAAAGGCCAACAATTTAAAAAAGGTAGAGTACGTGTTCCCCTGATCAGCAAACTCATTTGCATAAAGGAACACAACGTTCCTTTAAAAAAGGAAGAAACTGTCAGCACACACAAACATCCACACTCAGGAACATTAAACATATACCTCTCAGTTCTAGAACCACACAAAGTTCCGGAAAACTTTCATGAACACAGTATCTCCTTTCCTGTGATCAATTTATAGCGACACTGGGTCAGATAAACACTGACGTAACCGCAGTTTAAATGATTTCTATACCACAATATCATTCCATCCATCACTAAAAGACAATGCTAAATAGACTATTAATGACTTTAAACAGCTCTGTACACACAACACAGGGTACAGTCAGTGTGTTCGTTTACATCTCTTTCTAGCTCTCTTTCGCGCTCATTTATCTCACTCAACTTCCTTTATCTCTTACTTGTTTCGCTCACTCCTCTCTCCCTCCCTCTCTTACTCGCCTCATTCACTCACTACTTTCTCTATCCCTTGGCTTTCACTCAGGTTTGGGTTTGGATGTGTGTGTGTGTGTGTGTGGGTCTACTCTCCTCTCCAGTGGAGGACAGTGCTTCTGGGAGGGTGGGTGGTGGTTGAGGGAGGGTCATTGACAATGTGCCGCCTCCGGTGGGGTGATGGAGGTCAGAGGTGCAGGGGTCAGCGGCCCCTCAGTGGAGGAGCTCCTTGAGGTCACTGTCCGTTATCTTGGCATTGTCTCTGACGTCATCGAACGTGTACGTCTTGACAATTTTCCCATTCTGAAACACTGTGTGTAACAGGTCCTGAAGGGAGAACAAACGACCGTTAGTGAAGTGTCTAATTGACTAACCGCAATAACTAAAACATGAATTTACAAAGCTACTGGAATGCATTGACGTGGGAGTAAGATATGGTATGTCGACTCACCACGCCGTACTCCTCCAGGTCTCCCTTGCCCTCCTCCAGAGTGACAAAGTCCCCGCTCGCTGTCCGGTGCAGAGACAGACGACCTTTCTTTGACCTTTTGTTAGGGTCCGCCACCGGGTCCTTGAACACATTCACCTGACGCCAAATATTAAAAACAGTTACACTTCTCCTTCCAGTGAAGGTCGGCATGGATGTGTGTCTGCGTTAAGAGTCCTGCACGGGCCAGTTTTCTGGAGATGCACCAGCCCTCGCCAGCCACGTCAATTCCGAGCCCCACCCGACATCAGGGTAGATTTCTCTCCGCAACCCGACCCACCAAATAATACTTGATTCAATTGTTGACTCCAGAGTACTAGAGGCTATTCCTCTTTCCTGTTTTAATTGACGTCTGCATGTCTATTCAACATTTGGATAAAAGGAAACCAGGCCATGATTTAAGAACCGTATCTTCTTATTTCACACTGTCAACTCAAATTGCTTTGAAAATAAGAGTCGTCTATTTACCCAATGAAAGCCTATAGCTGACATACATTGAATATCGCTCGATAACCAAATAGTTCAATTGAAACTTACATAAACAACTCCCAGAATCAAATAGGCTGTAGGCTGCAAAAATAGCATTCATTTATTTAGTAGGGTACACTCAAACTTCTACCAGCCGCACAGGTTTAAAACCTGTTGGTTTCTACATGACCTGCGTATGGTCCAAATGAACAAAAGCCTGAATTAAAATGTAACAATTAACTGATAATTAACCGAATTATAGTAAACAAATACCTGCTTGCACTTTCTGCAGGATGTGTATCCATCTACCAGATTGTTTTTCATCCAACAAATGAAAACACCAGGAGTTGGCTAAAGAGTATTAGCACTTGATTTGGAACCGGTGCTTTGGTCAGATGACCTGAAAATAGAGCTCTTGGGCCACGCCCACCAGTGGTGGGTTTGGTGTCGAAATGAGAATGCACGAGCAGAAAAGAACCCCATTGTAAAATACGGTGGTAGATTTCTAATGTTACAGGGCTATTTTGCTTCCACTTGTCCTGGGGCCCTTGTTAAGGTTACCGGCATCATGAATTACCAGGTTATTTTAGCCAAAAACCTACTTGCCTCTGAAATTGGCCGCAAGTGGATCTTCCAGCAAGACAATAACCCCAATCACACAGAAAAATCTAAATGTTGCAATGGCCATCTCAGTCTCCGGACATAAAACCTGTGGTTTGAATTGAGAAGAGCATTCCATAAGCACAGACGAAGGACATCAAGGCTCTGCAAGGACTCTGTATAGAGGAACGGTCTAAGATCCCCTCCCAATGTGTTCTCAGTGCCGTTATTCTCGCAAGACGAGGTATGGAAAACAGGGTGTCAATCATTTTGACCCCTACCTTTTTGAGAGAAAAAAAAGCACTACTTGTTAAACAAAATCTCTTTCTCTGAGCAATTAGATTAGCATAAAATCATTTCTAATGTTTTTTAGCATACAATTTAGCTCAGTATTTCAATTATTGATTTTATACAGTCATATCCGCTCCTCTATATCAAGTGTCAATCATTTAAGACCCCACTGTAAGATAGTATACAGTGTGCATGTGTATGTGTGTGTGCACGCGAGTAATGCTCTGCTCACGCCCAGGCCGTTGGTGACCACGTAGCTGCATTTGAAGGAGCAGTTGAGCAGATCCCTGGTCAGTTTCTGCAGCAGAGCCCCTCCAGAGCCAAAGGCGATGTTCTCAATGCTCCACTTGTGATGCTTCATCCCCTCCACGATCTACACACACAGATACATGCACTGTTAAAACGGACTATCTCTCTGTGTGTGTGTGTGTGTGTGTGTGTGTGTGTGTGTGTGTGTGTGTGTGTGTGTGTGTGTGTGTGTGCATGCGTACCTCTTGCAGGGTGTTGATGTCCACTCCGTCCCCTTGTATAACTCTGATATAGGGCGGCAGAACTTTGTAGCCTTTGGAGTTTTCCGTAGGGATAAACTTCTTCCCCAGGATCTCCAGCACCTGAGTGGAGGAACCACAATCTGTATTTTTTTTTTTTTTTAAAACAACTAAGAATGCTAAATCTGTATGGGAGGAACATACAGCACCGACTGAGAGGGCATCCATAGGGCTCAAATCTCAACTACAGAAACCCGGTCATAGCTCAAAATACCACCCACATCACACACCCTCCGTAGCGCAGTTGGTAGCGCAAGGGACCTGCGACGCTGGGATAGTGGGTTCGATTCCTGGGACCGCCTGTACATAAAATGTATGTGTGCATGACGATAAAAGCATCTGCTAAATGGCATAATATTATTATCATTATTACACTTTTATCAAATGTCAGATTAACATGGACGTTCAATTTGTGTGCATCTTTCTCAGAGGACCTGATTGGGAACTACCTTCAGTACGGTATTGAGGGGGTTCCCTGAGTCGGGCAGACCACGTGGGGTTTAAGGGGGTAGACTTAGGGTTGAGTTAGGCCTAGTGTTACCTTCAGTACGGTATCGAGGGGGTTCCCTGAGTCGGGGCGGACCACCAGTGGGGCGTCAGCGCTCCGGGACTCAATGAGACTCCTCAGGTCTTCTCCCCAGATCTTCTCACAGGCGTTGTAGATGTCATAGCTGTCACTGACGATAGACACGGGCACGTTGGGAAACTGCCTCACGATGTGCTCAAAGGCATCTCGCTCGTGGTCCTTCCCCCACGCCGTGATGGTGCTGGAGAGAAGGAGGGAGAATACAAAGTTATCAGGTCTACTAAAGACAACAAAAAAACAAATCCCTCTCCCTGTGAACTCATTCACGTAGAGCTGCGCTACCACCACTAGAGGGCATCCTTATCAACGCTTTGCCCGAGACTTGACTTCCAGAAGCTCATGTCCACAACAGTGCACTGTAGCTAGCTAGCGATGTCCTTTTAGATTCAGAATGAAACTATCTGTGCATTATCCCTTGTCTCAATTACAATTTGAGCTTTATTGCATGCTATCAAATCAAGCCTACCTGTATTAGCAAAGAAGTGAGGCGGTGTATCTCTAAATGCAATGATATCTACCACCTCGGAGAACCCAGAGACTGTGTGGGGGGTTAGGGGGGGGGGGGGGGTAGAGTACTGTGTGTATCATATGGAGAGGAAATGGGACTGTGTCTCTGTGGAGCCTCGGGAAGATAAAACTAAAAACGGACCGTCGTGATTCCGTAAACACAGTGACCTCTGGAGCCGAACTCCCAGAAACCAACGGGGCAAATGAACGGTGCAGAGGAGCAGTGGTACAGCCAACTCGGTTAGAGATCTCCTGTGTGTGTGTGTGTGTGTGTGTGTGTGTGTGTGTGTGTGTGTGTGTGTGTGTGTGTGTGTGTGTGTGTGTGTGTGTGTGTGTGTGTGAACACACTGTTATCAATAGCCTACACAAGCATAGCAATTGATATTTGGATATCAAAGCCATCCACTCCTGCTTGCTTTCTGGGCCTAAGAATCCCTATACAAGTGTAATTTGATTGATTCGGGACCAAGTAAGAGATGTTAGTGTGTTAACTGCGTAGCCACTGTGTGTCTTGACTGTATTACCTGTGCTCTGCGGCGGGCACAGAGAAGCCAGGCACGGGGTCTTTGGTGCCGTAGTACTTCTTAATCACGCCGATGCCAGCCACTGTGTCTGTGCCCTTAAAGTTCACTAGGTGGGCAGAGGCTCCGATACCTGCCGTCTAAAATGGGGAAGAGAGATTGTGAGTCAAATGTCACACACACACAGTATTCAGACCCCTTGACTTTTCCCACATTTTGTTACGTTACAGCCTTGTTCTAAAATGGATTTGGAAAAAATATGCCCATCTACACACAATAACAAAGCAAAAACAGGTTTAGACATTATTGCAAATGTATTTAAAAAATAAAACTGAAATATCACATTTACATAAGTATTGAGACCCTTTACTCAGTACTTTGTTGAAGCACCTTTGGCAGAGATTACAGCCTCGAGTCTTCTTGGGTATGACGCTACAAGCTTGGCACACCTGTATTTGGGGAGATTCTCCCATTCTTCTCTGCAGATCCTCTCAAGCTCTGTCAGGTTTAAATGGGGAGCGTCGCTGCACAGCTATTTTCAGGTAAGTTGTTCGATCGGGTTCAAGTCCGGGCTCTGGCTGGCCCCTCTACCATAAAGGCCTGATTGGTGGAGTGCTGCAGAGATGGTTGTCCTTCTGGAAGGTTCTCCCATCTCCACAGACGAACTCCAGAGATCTGTCAGAGTGACCATTGAGTTCTTGGTCACCTCCCCGTCCAAGGCCCTTCTCCCCTAATTACTCAGTTTGGCCAGATCTAGAAAAAGTCTTGGTGGTTCCAAACTTCTTCCATTTAAGAATGATGGAGGCCACTGTGTTCTTGGGGATCTTCAGTGCTGCAGAAATGTTTTGGTACCCTTCCCCAGATCTGTGCATCGACACAATCCTGTCTCGGAAGTCTACGGACAATTCCTTCGATCTCATGGCTTGGTTTTTGCTCTGACTTGCACTGTCAACTGTGGGATCTTATATAGACAGGTGTGTGCCTTTCCAAATCATGTCCAATCAATTAAATTTACCACAAATGGACTCCAATCAAGTTGTAGAAACATCTGAAGGATGATCAATGGAAACAGGATGCACCTGAGCTCAATTTCGAGTCTCATAGCAAAGGGTCTGAATACTTATGTAAATAAGGTATCTGTTTTTTGTATTTTTATAAATCGCTTTATCATTATGGGGTAGTGTGTAGATTGACGAGGATTTTTTAAAATTTAAATCAATTTTAGAATAAGGCTGTATGTAACATAACAAAACGTGGAAAAAGTCAAGGGGTCTGAATACTTTACGAATGCACTGTATATAACACCCTGCACCCCCACACATACACACTGTTCCTCTACCTCTTGTGAGGAGACTCCCCTGTAGCCGAAGTCGTGCAGCTTGTACTCAAGCTTGTCCAGGTTGCCAGAGGTCTCCAGCAGGTACTTTGCCAGAATCTTCTTCTGCTCCCTGGAGTTGGTCGCCACGGTGATGGGGTACCAGACCTGAACAAGGATGGTCTGGAGGGGAGGAGGAAGAGGGGACAAGAGGGGGTTAGTAGATGGCCATTCTAGAATGGGCCCAAGTCTGGAGCTTTCGAAGCACAACTTTCCGTGCTTTCAAAGAGTCTCCCTAATTCCCTTCTACCTGCATCCATCTTCCCTCCCTCTCCTTCTCTCATCCCTCCATCCTCCCCTCTCTAAACCCTCCCTCCCTCTCATTCATTCCTGATCCCGCTCCTTACGCTCTCTCCTCCATCTTCCTTGAACCGTAGTGTGCCTGTCCATGTCCCTGCCCTGGACCCGAAAAATCCCTCTGACCCCACCACAGGCCCATCCACACCCTCCAGTCACCCCATCACAGTGTAGTGAGCTGGAACATGAACCCAAAACCAACCCTCTTGACAGACCCTTTATCCTGCTATGTGGAAGGGGAAGTGGGCTGTTTGGGAGGCTTAGGGGCTAGACCCATATTCCCTGGGAAAGGGGCAGGGAGAGGACATCCACAAGTAAACACTGGGTTCGATGGGGGGATTCCTCGCACGGCAAGCCCAGGACAGAGTTACTTAGCCGTGGCCCGCTGGCAGCTAGAGATGCCTGGGTCTTTGTCTCAGTCCAGTCATCATTGAACGGGCGAGTCAATATTATCACGCCATGTACGAGTGTGTGTTTTGTCATATTTCTCCCTCTAGGAGCTGTGTAGTGTGTATGTCCGTGAGAGTGTGTGCGCGTGTGTGTGCCGGGTCATCTGTACGGTCTACAGGGTCAGAAACACCTTGTTAACCCCTAGAAGGTTATCACTACATCTATACATGGAGGGGTACCTGACCTCTCACACGCTACCACAACATGTGGCCAGCCACAGCTCCAAAAACTACAACACAACATGTGAAAATTATCATAATAATCTAGAAACAAATGAATTATCTTTAAGGAACTGAAGCCATACAGGCCTACTATATCACTGGTTGTATTTCGACGCATGCAGTGATGCTGATGTTGTGATCTACAGCAGTAATACCAGGTGGAGACTGAGGAGGGCGCCATTGAGCACCGTAGTGTGGATGGGGCTAACAGAGCCCCATACTTCCAGAGCCAAACCATAATATACTGTATAATACAGTGGTCACCAACATATTCTGAGTTAAAAAGCAAGCAGAGATCTACTGCTCAGAAAATAAGAAAAAAACATGACTTAAAAAAATGTAAGTCTAATGCAACATTAACTTGCGAGGCACAGCGGAGCATAAGTTGAAATCATTTGCAAATAATTCGCTTTTTTATTTTACTGGAGATACCAGCATCTGAGGGAGCAAACCCTCAGGTGAGGCTGACCAGAGATAGGGGACACCGTCTTAAACCTTATGGCGAAACTCTAGTCGCACCGCATTATTCATGTTGTTCCTATGACCAGAGTAAAGTGAAATATTCCTCGATATTAAAATAGACACGACGAGCTGTTAATAATAAAAAACACAGGCCTATCGATATACTTGGCTACTCTTTCACTGCAGCTGCAGTGCTGGTTGCAGCGGGAGTTGAAGTAAGGAGAAGCGCATCTTGTGTTTTGGGTTGACAGTGATGAATACAAACTTATTAAACATGAACTTACTGATAAAAACAACCTCTTTGCTGTATTCTCTTATAAATTTTAAAGGAGTGCTTTATCGTTGGCTTTTCTACAGTTTGGTGATCGACGAGGAATGCCTTGAAGGTCGCGATCGACCGGTTGGTGATGGTGACCACTGCTAATATGATCATGTGATGGTGTCAGACCAGCAAGTCCACGGTCTGCTCTTCAGCGGAGCTACTCGTTCACGGAGATCGGCCTGAGAAAGACACCGCACAGATTCACTGATCTTGATGGCAAAACGAGTAGTCATCCGGGAGGCAAGATGATTTGTAGACCAGTGATTCTGCAGAGTGACTGCTTGGTGGTGGACACGGGGCCTAGCACTGCGGTATGCACTGCGAACAATACATTAATCATATATTATAGATAGGAAAATATACAGTGCACATTTTTTTTGCACAAACCAATAGCGTATAAATAAACGTGTGAAAAATATCCACATAGTAATAAAGTTGTTTATAGTTGTCTGTAGCGCCGCTCATTAGTTATTTCACTCCAGCGAGAACAGAGCCGAGGCCGTCGTAGCCGCAATTCGCTTATGAAGGAGTTAGCAGTTAGCTAAACGCAAAGGAGAAACATGGCAAGCATTGGCGAGTCAGAACTAGAAGACGCCCCAGTATCATTCAGGTCTGCCTTCTGGGAACATTTCAGTTTCCCTGTCAACTATAACGGAGATTGCCAACGAGTGGTGGATAACAACATGTTGGCTCTGTTCATTGCCGACAGGAAACATGTTTAAAGTGGTCGAGCCGCGCTTCACTATTCCTCCCCGTACACATTTTGCCCAGACATTAATACCTGCCTTATACAAAAGAACAACGTGAGAGCGAGTCGTCAGAAACGCGGTCTGTTGCTCTAACAACAGACAGTTGGACGTCTCATACCGCGGAGTGGGAGATAAAAAGCCATGTCCTTCAAACACGTCCCCTAGAGAGTAATCACACCAGTGTAAACTTGGGGAAGAGCTGAGGAAAGTAGTTGCCGTGTGGAAGTTGGAGAGGGATGATGTAACGATTCCTGTGGCCACTGACAACGCTCGACATATTGTAAATGCAGTTACACTAGCTGGACTGGGGCCACAGATAGGATGCTTTGCTCACGTTATTAATCTAGCATCTCAAAAAGCAACGTCATTGAATCCAATCTCTCGCCTCCGAGCAAAGACCAGGAAGGTGGTATCCTCCTTTCATAAAAGCACAACCGCTGCTCATGTTTTCAAGACACAACAGGAGATGCTGGAGCTGCCAAACCACAAACTAATCCAAGATGTCCCTCCTAGATGGAATTCAAGCCATGACATGGTTGAGAGATACCTTGAGCAGAAAGTTGTGGTGTATTCTACACGGACTGATCAGGCTGTGAGGAAGACTGTCAAAGGTATTGTGACTTTGTCTGAAAATGAAATAACTTCCTCTGCTAGTCTCAAAGTGTGCAAACCTCTCAAAACAGTCACACCACTGATCTGCACTGAGAGCATTCCATCAGTTTCCATGGTCCTGCCTATGAAAACAATGATCCTGAAATCAGTGGTGGCATCTGATGAAGATGAATCCGCAGTAAGGGATGCCAAGACTGCCGTTAGAGTTAAACTGGAGGCTAGATATGCTGACCCTGGTGTCCAAGACTTCTTACACAAGAGCACCGCTTTGGACCCCCGGTTCAAGTCCCTGCTACACCTGGATGCTGCTGCTCGTCTGAGAGTCTACAATGAACTCACAGCAGAGATTGTGACCAATATACAACAGGTAATGTACACTGCTCAAAAAAATAAAGGGAACACTTAAACAACACAATGTAACTCCAAGTCAATCACACTTCTGTGAAATCAAACTGTCCACTTAGGAAGCAACACTGATTGACAATACATTTCACATGCTGTTGTGCAAATGGAATAGACAAAAGGTGGAAATTATAGGCAATTAGCAAGACACCCCCAATAAAGGAGTGATTCTGCAGGTGGTGACCACAGACCACTTCTCAGTTCCTATGCTTCCTGACTGGTGTTTTGGTCACTTTTGAATGCTGGCGGTGCTCTCACTCTAGTGGTAGCATGAGACGGAGTCTACAACCCACACAAGTGGCTCAGGTTGTGCAGCTCATCCAGGATGGCACATCAATGCGAGCTGTGGCAAGAAGGTTTGCTGTGTCTGTCAGCGTAGTGTCCAGAGCATGGAGGCGCTACCAGGAGACAGGCCAGTACATCAGGAGACGTGGAGGAGGCCGTAGGAGGGCAACAACCCAGCAGCAGGACCGCTACCTCCGCCTTTGTGCTAGGAGTAGCACTGCCAGAGCCCTGCAAAAGGACCTCCAGCAGGCCACAAATGTGCTCACTGCAGATAATGTGGATAGACTAATCTTCTTAAAGAAAAACGTGAAAATCTTTTTTTCTTTCAAGTAATCAGTCTCAAGTGGTCCTATTTTGTTTAAGTCACTGCTATGTGACTTAATTTTGATATATGCTGCTGGACTATGCACTCTTGTTGAAGTTCTGTTTTAAATTACTTTTATTTCATGTTATAAGGCTGCTTTTTTTTTTTTTATGTGCCTTCGTTTCCATATGCTCCTGGGAATTCAAGCTACCCATGTTTACTATCATAATAAATGGAAAATCTAAATACAAATGACATATTTCTCAGGCAATTACTTTGTCGATGTATCGAAACCGGACCAAACCTTGACACCACTGTAACGTATCGTACCGAACTGTGAGTTTTGTGAACCGTTTCACCCCTAGGGAATAGGGTGCCATTTGTGATGCAGCACCCATAGAAACCATCCTAGTCAGAGAAGCTAGCTAGTGACACTCCAGGCTAGACAGACAGAGAGGCAGGATACGTGAGGAGGTTGTTTACAGATAGAGAGACTGATGGCTCTCATCGTAAGTTAATTAAAAAGTGCAGAGTCACTGTGGCAGTGTTGTGCGGTGTGCTCTAGGGGCAGGGCCTTGGACAGTGAGGAGTGAAGTTAAATAAATATGATAATTTATTTTAGACCAGGCAGTCTCCGAAAGCCACACGGACTCTAAGGAGCCATTTGGAACAGACAGGAAGGACCCAATCCAGTCACATTGATGGAGAGACCTAACCGCTCCCCCCCTCTAACCTGACTGATTCTGTATTCAATAATGCCATTTAAATCCACTCCATTCCAAAATGGCTGCCCCCCCCCCCCCCCCCCCCCCCCCCCACTGACACTCACCTCCACCCAGTTGGTGAGCCAGTAGCATTCTGGGTCGGTGCTCTCCACGGTGAAGAGGACGTTACCCCGTGGGATCACACTTCCCTCCGGCACCGCCTTGATCTCTATGGGTAGGTGTCCGTCATACTTCTGCAATACACACACAACCGTTACAGCAGCCATTGCGACACACAACATTTACCCTAAAGCCCACGGTCTGATCCATTTTCTTGATCATATTAGTAAAATAAAGGAAAGAATTATAAGATACTTAAAACAATATGGGAGAAAAAATTGCAATAGGACACTAATCAAATTAAAGTGACCCTGATCATCACTAGTAACCCAGTGAGCAAAATTGACTGAAAGACGTCTTTCCCACCAAAAACACGTATTTTCAACGTCTGGTACTCATAGGGAAGCATGACGTAGGCCTAATTGGGTACTAGGTCTACCACTGGGTAGTGATGTCAGAGTTCAGAGAAACATCTAATGCGATCTCTATGGCCCTCTCCCTCAGTCCTCTCGCTGTGAAGATCTGACCTGAACCCTGTTTGTGGATGTGTGTTTTTACTATTCTCGTGGGGACTGGTAAATAATGGATTGTGTCATTTTGGAGCCAATTTGATTGTAAATAAGAATATAAGAGGTTTCTAAACACTTCTACCTTAATGTGGATGCTACCATGATTACAATACATTATTTACCATTCATTTCTATTGGGCGCAAAATAATCTGAAACACAACCAAAACAAACAGCAAATGCATCCAACAAAGTTGTAGAATCGCAAGCTTGATGTAATCATTGTTGACCAAATACTCAACTTTTGACTACTTTAATACACGTACGTGAATTTGTCCCAATACTTTTGGTCCCCTAAAATGAGACTATGTACAGAAGGTACTGCAATGTCTAAACGGTTCACCCGATATTAAGGACAAGGTGACAGTCTGCACTTTAACCTCATAGTCGTTGTATCATTTCAAATCCAAAGTGCTGGAATACAGAGGCAAAACTGTCCCAATACTTTTGGAGCTCACTGTAGTAAAACAAACGTGTATGTGTACCTCCAGTATGTAGTTCCAGCCCTTCTCGTTGAAGACGTCATCCTGGAAGTGTTCCCTGTACACCTCTTTTGCTTCCTGGATCTTCTCTGGAGTCACCACCTTCCCTGGAGGGAGAGGAAGGAAAGAGAGAGAGAGAAAGGAGAGAGAGAGAGAGAGAGAGACAGAAAGGAGAGAGAGAGAGAGACAGAAAGGAGAGAGAGAGAGACAGAAAGGAGAGAGAGAGAGGTTAAATGGTTGAAGCATCAGTGAACAAGTGGAGTGTATAGGATAGAGAGATGTGACAGTTTGTGAGAGCAAAAGAGTGAGAGAAGGGTGAGTAGAGAGAGAGAAGGGTGAGTAGAGAGAGAGAAGGGTGAGTAGAGAGAGAGAAGGGGGAGGAGAGAGAGAAGCATTGGAATTCCAAACTCTAGTCCTTCCGTGTGCTATTAAATTAGTAGCGTCTCTCTCCCTCTTACAGAGCGGCTTTATCCTGCTACAGAACATGCTACAGGCTAGGGACACACACAATGTATACAGCTACACATACACAGCACACCTACACACAATCACACCTTAACAGTTACAAACACACACACACACACACACACACACACACACACACACACACACCAACGTGTGCTTGATTACGACCCCGTTGCAATAAAGTAACAAGGCTGGTATTTTTTTTAAAGGTTATTTGAAGACAAATAAAAACAAAGTTAAGAAAATGTTGTTCTAAGGCTACTTATTGCAGGTAGAACTCTGTATCGTTGTAGTGAATCAATGCTAGTAGCCCCTAGCACAGCTGTCCTTTGTGTTGCTAGGGGCTCAACGAGCAGATGTTCCTTTGTCTCCAGTCCACGCTAGTCCTAAAGCTCTCTACAGCACCTCTCTCTGCCTCGCCGTGAAATCACTTTGAGTTCCACTCTCTGATGCTGTGTGGAAGAATAAACACAGATCTAGAATCAGCTTAACCTTCTATAAAGCGTTAACCTTAGGGCAGGCACCATTAGGGTACGGAGTGAGAAACTGAGCTTAGATCAGTGTCTAGGCTGAGGCTGCCCAAGGTGGGACATCCAGCTAAGCCTCAACAGGAGGCTCTAAGCTCCCTTTACAATAACTGATGACCAGAGGAGGAGCTGTAGTCTAGGCCCTGTTTAAATACAGTGAAAATAAAAGGCGTCCTCTTTCCTTACTTCCTACCGTGGAGTAATCACTGACCGGACATTACTGGCTAGTGAAATCCTAACCACTGACGTTAGGTCAATCATAAGGAAGGATTCCTTTTAAAAGTATTGGAACGTGATCCTGGGGAGAATCCCAATTGCATTTCCTTGATTCCTCTCTCCATGCCTCCTTCTCAAAAGCCATCGTATAAAAGTCATCTGAAGTTGAGTATTTGGTCCTGTATTCCTAGCACACAATGATTACATCAAAGCTTGTGACTCTACAAACTTCTTGGATTCATTTGCTGTTTGTTTTGGTTGTGTTTCAGATTATTTTGTGCCCAATAGAAATTTATGGTAAATATTGTATTGTGTCATTTTGGAGCCACTTTTATTGCAAATGACACAATACAGTATTTACAATTAACTTCTATTGGGCACAAAATTATTTAATACTTTAATACACATGAGTGAATTTGTCCCAATTCTTTTGGTCCCCAAAATGGGGGGACTAGGTACAAAAACCACTGTAATTTCATTGTTTCATTTCAAATCCAAAGTACTGAAGTACAGAGCCAAAATAACAAGAAAATGTGTCACTGTCCCAGTACTTTTAGAGCTCATTGTATCCTTATGGGGACCAAACAATTGATCCTCATTTAAAATCCTATTTTCCCTAACCCTAAACCCAAACCCCTGCACTTAACCCTAAATGTAACCCTAACCTGGCCAAAAATTACATTTTTCCTTATGTGTGTGTGTGTGTTTGGTTTTACTATCCTTGCAAGGACCAAAAGTTCTCACAAGTATAGTATAACAAGAACAATTGAAACACACACACACACACTCTCCAGGTAAGATCTTCACAGCAAGAGGACTGATGAATCATAACTTCCAAGTGAGGCAGAAAGAAAGGATAGCTTGTCAAAGTACTGAAACGTGATCCTGGGGAGGGACCTCTGAACTTCTCATTCAATGAGTTTTGCGAAGGAGGCGTGGAGAGTGGACGCGAGGAATCAAGGAAATGCAACTGAGACTCTCCCCTGCTCAGTCTAGATGCTACAGAGCCTCAGATGCTGCCAGTACATGGTGTAGAATTAATCTGAGCATCTATTAAATTATATGCTAGCCTTGATCACATGACCGTGATTCTCCTGCTGGCAGAGACAGGAAGGATCATTCTCTTCACTTCAACTATGCAGAATAGTAGCAAGGCCTGGTGGTAGAGAATGCGAACTCAAAGAAGAGCTATTTATATAGGCTTTGGTGTCTTATTTTGCATTATGAGGACATCAATACAATCCTTACCTTTTAAGTATTTGTTGGTGATGTACTGCAGGCCATAGAAGACTGTTGTCTCATACTTCACTTTTCTGTTCTTGGTCGGGTCCGCTCTCTTCTCGCGGCACTCGAAGTAGGAGTACACTTTACTGGTGTTGGGAGGGTACTGCTTGTAGTGTGTCACCTGGAGCAAAGACGGAGGAGACAACATGGATAAAATACATCCGAACGTCGGGCTATAAAATGACAGTTAAAGAGACTGAATGGTACTTTGGTGACATCTCACTCTCTCTAGGTGCACCTGGGACACCCAGGTATGTGTGGAACAGATGGAGAGGATGGGCACAGTTATATAAAAAAAGAGCGGGACAAGAGAGACGGGCCGCGGAGCAGATGGAACAGTAAATAACGCAAACACAGAGTAACGAGCAAATCTGCCGCCGATGCTTTTATTGATTAGCCACGACTACTATGTACATATAATTACACTGGCCTCTCTACAGCTGCATATCTGGCTGGCACAGTCCTGTGTCCTCGTCTCTGGGCACGCACACATCAATCTCGCTCTCACTTTCCGGGAATTCAGTCAGCTGTAAAACGGTGTTACTTCTGACCCTCCCCCCGTCCTACCTCTGGGCTGCACCGGCCTTGCACATACAATGACATAGCCTACACAACAGGTCACTCGGCCTAGGTTATTAACCAATGTTGTCCCATCCTTCACTAGCCCCCCACAGGACCTCATGAACTAACCAGTAACCTAACCATTGAACCAAAGGTCAGTTTTGCAACTCCCCCGATGGGTTAGCTGATTCTAGAACTGTGCCTACATCGATCAGCGCTGGCCTGGGAATCAGTCCACCAGGACCTCCGCTCTGACAGAGAGACGAGCCCCCTGCGTGTGATGAGTCCCGAGTGTCACTGGCTGCTGGATGGAGCCAACCGGCTCAGTCTGAATGCACACATTCTGAATTATAGGGACACAACAGGAAAAGAGAAAGACTAAATAAAATATTTTCATGAAGCACAATTGACCAAGATTTAAGCTAATGTTTGGAGCCGGTTGACTCCATTCTGTTCTGTTCACAAATCTCACTTTTTGGGAGTATTTTACCAGACCAGGGGTTGTGAAACAAAAAAACACAAGCTTTGCATGGTGTAACGGATGTGAAATGGCTAGCTAGTTAGCGGTGGTGCGCGCTAATAGCGTTTCAATCGGTTACGTCACTTGCTCTGAGACTTGAAGTAGGGTTTCCTCTTGCTCTGCAAGGGCCGCGGCTTTTGTGGAGCGATGGGTAACGACGCTTCGTGGGTGACTGTTGTTGATGTGTGCAGAGGGTCCCTGGTTCGCGCCCGAGGTCGGGGCGAGGGGACGTACTAAAGTTATACTGTTACAATGGCAAAGAAAGAACACTGAGAATCCAATATTTCTCCATGGTTTTAGGACAGTGGTTAGGGACTTCAGGGCCTACTTTATTACCCTTTATTACCCTCCATCATGTTATGGTGTATCAGTCACAGTAGCCTGTGCCCTGCCTTTAGTTTCCCACCCCCCCCCCTCTCTCTCTCTATCCTCACAGGGCCTCTAGTTCCAGATGCTGACAAGTCACTGTATGGCATTGAGCCCAACAGACAGATGTTTTTGGTCCACTCTACATACACAAGTCCAGAGAACAGCATCATCACAGCACGGACAGTTGATGCGGGCTCATCAAATATAATAGGATTAATGTGCTTTGTGCAGCCTTTATTATTGTCCATCTGGTAAAGAGGAAACAACAAATCAGTTCCACTATGTTTACATAATAGTGTTGTGCCACAATGGTATAAAAATAAGACTATGTATTGTATGACCTGTGAGTGAGAGATTCAGTTGACATGACAGCTTGGATGAAATAAATACATTTCTCGTAGTATTGTAATCGACAAAAGCAGTCAGTCATAACTATACCATTTCTGCCTGCAAGGTCTATAATTGTACCTATCAGCAGACAGCTGATTTTTCTTCAAAGAAAATAACATGTAAAACCCAGTTAAAAACAGCCCGAATTATACAGCATGCATCTCTCATTTGATGTGCGCTGAATACTCATTTCACCTCAGTCTTCAACAATTTCGACGGTCAAAAAAGGTTTGCAAAAAGACCTAGAGCGTTTCCAAAGGCTTACTAAAGTTTCAGGATCTGCCATAGTTTTTTCCAAAGTAAGGAAATGGATAGTAACACCAGAGACGCTAGTCTGTTAGTCTGCTAGTCTGTCTCTTGCAGAAACTAGCCTTCCCTCGGTTTGGTAGCAAAATCACCCGCTCAATTCATTGCTTCCTTGCGCTAGCTACCGCCTCTACTCATTCGTTAGCTGCCTGCCTAGCAAGCGTAGCTAGCTGCGCAAAGGTGAGCTCTGCGTAGATTCGTCAGTGGCCATTCCGTCAGTCATCCGAGATGAAAATAAGCAAGAGGATCCTTTCAGAATGCGGTACTACCTTTTCTACCTTCCCCTCTCTCCTCCCCATTTGGCCTAGCGATCTGACACAGAAAGCGACCAAGGCAAGCGTGATGGCCTTGGAGGATGCAACCACCTTGGCTGATAGAATTCAATTCACACTAAGCATACGCATACAGTCGCACTAACATACTGGCGTCGCCCACTCACCTTATAAGAATCCGTAGCTAACAATATGTTGAAATGAGGGTCTCTGTGCTCCATCTTCCCCTTGGTTTCAGTCAGTCGCTGGTGTCAGTGGTATTGCTCCGTGTTGGGGACTAACAACCTAGCTCTGTCGCTGGGGATAGGGAGGCGGGACTCGCGTCACACAAGCGGAGGGGTAGACGATAACGTAGTGTAGGGGGGCAAGGCCACAAAGCAGGCTTATCATTTGCCCAAATTTTGAATCGTAAAGGACTGTTCTAGGATCAGCGGCCTATACCAACACTTGAACCGCAATACATTGAGCGAAAATGATTGGAATTAGCAAATACTGTAACTAAAAATAACATTTTACCATGATAATGAAGATGTAAATTATTGTATTTAAAAATGTATAGATAAAAATATGAGACTGCTGTCAAATTAATTATTTGTGAAATTATTTTTTTCCCCAGGAGCCAACATTATTGTTGTAACATCTCTGAAATCAGAGACGGAAAAGGAAGCGAGACATCTCACTATTTGTTACAGTCTATGCATCCCACTCTCTCGTTTTTTTCTGATTCAATGGAAGTCTATGGGCTTGTTCGACATTGCAGCCACCTTTGCTGGATTCATTGAAACATAGGTGAAATGAAAACCACCATTACCAGAAGGGTGCGCTATTGTTCAACAAACCCAAACCTCACTGACAGCGGTTGTAACCAGTGATGTATATAACGTTTACATACACTTAGGTTGGAATCGTTAAAAAGCGTTTTTCAACCACCCCACAAATTTCTTGTTAACAAACTATAGTTTTGGCAAGTTGGTTAGGACATCTACTTGGTGCATGACACAAGCCATTTTTCCAACAATTGTTTACAGACGGATTATTTCACTTATAATACACTGTATCACAATTCCAGTGGGTCAGAAGTTTACATACACTAAATTGACTGTGCCTTTAAACAGCTTGGAAAATTCCAGAAAATGATGTCATGGCTTTAGAAGCTTCTGATAGGCTAATTGAAATAATTTGAGTAAATTGGAGGTGTACCTTTGGATGTATTTCAAGGCCTACCTTCAAACTCAGTGCCTCTTTGCTTGACATCATGGGAAAATCAAAAGAAATCAGCCAAAAATTGTTGACCTCCACAAGTTTAGTTCATCCTTGGGAGCAATTTCCAAAAGCCTGAAGGTACCACGTTCATCTGTACAAACAATAGTACGCAAGTATAAACACCATGGGACCACGCAGCCGTTATACCGCTCAGGAAGGAGACTCGTTCTGTCTCCTAGAGATGAACGCACTTTGGTGCAAAAAATGCAAATCAATCCCAGAACAACAGCAGAGGATATTGTGAAGATTCTGGAGGAAACAGGTACAAAAGTATCTATATCCACAGTAAAACAAGTTCTATATCGGCATAAGCTGAAAGGCCGCTCAGCAAAGAAGAAGCCACTGCTCCAAAAACGCCATAAAAAAGCCAGACTATGGTTTGCAACTGGGGACAAAGATTGTACTTTTTGGAGAAATGTCCTCTGGTCTGATGAAACAAAAATAGAACTGTTTGGCCATAATGACCATTGTTATGTTTGGAGGTAAAAGGGGGAGGCTTGCAAGCCGAAGAACACCATCCCAACCATGAAGCACGGGGGTGGCAGCATCATGTTGTGGGGGTGCTTTGCTGCAGGAGGGACTGGTGCACTTCACAAAATAGATGGCATCATGAGGGAGGAAAATTATGTGGATATATTGAAGCAACATCTCAAGACATCAGTCAGGAAGTTAAAGCTGGGTCGCAAATTACTCTTCCAAATGGACAATGACTCCAAGCATGCTTCCAAAGTTGTGGCAAAATGGCTTAAGGACAACAAAGTCAAGGTATTGGAGTGGCCATCACAAAGCCCTGACCTCAATCCCATCAAATTTGTGGGCAGAACTGAAAAAGCGTGTGCGAGCAAGGAGGCCCACAAACCTGACTCGGTTACACCAGCTCTGTCAGGAGGAATGGGTCAAAATTCACCCAACTTATTGTGGGAAGCTTGTGGAAGGCTATCTGAAACGTCTGACTCAAGTTAAACAATTTAAAGGCAATGCTATCAAATTCTAATTGAGTGCATGTAAACTTCTGACCCACTGGGAATGTGATGAAAGAAATAAAAGCTGAAATAAATCATTCTCTCTACTATTATTCTGACATTTCACATTCTTAAAATAAGGTGGTGATCCTAACTGACCTAAGACAGGGAATTTTTACTAGGATTAAATGTCAGGAATTGTGAACAACTGAGTTTAAATGTATTTGGCTAAGGTGTATGTAAACTTCTGACTTCAACTGTATATTTATATATATATATATATATATATATATAAATCATTGGTTGTAACTGATGGCATTCAATAAGAACCCTCATCATGCAAAAACTGTTTAGCTTAGAATCTTTACTAGTTTTATATAATTGTATGAAACAATACCTTGATGGAGAATGACAAATGCTTTTTTTTTTTTTTTTTTTTGGGAGAAAACGTTTTTAGTGAATATGACAATGGAATAATAATAAAAATGCATCAGTCTTGGCATGGAAACAATAACATACTTATCCCAGTTTATAACGGCAAAAAAATCTGTAATAGTAATAGTGATGATTATGCAATGAAATTATTATTTGGCTGTGGGTTTCTGTAGTCCAGTTCCCTCAAAACTACAGTTATGGCGACTCTGAGCGACCAATAAGAGCACAACATGTAGGCTTGCATTGAACTCGGCTTCACACATAACAGGGAGGGGTGAGTGGAATAGCCGACAGAAAGTTTTAGTACCACTTCATCGGACTCAACATGAACTACGGAGAAACTGGGACCATTGTTCAATTATTTACACATGCCTAGTGACAAACTGTGTCATGTTGATGCTGGCGTTAGTGTGTTTAGATCTACTGAGCGGTACGTTTTCTCCGTATGGTTTTCTCTGGCTTTCATACTTTCCCTGGCGCATAATCGGCAATAAATTACCGTTACTTTCTGTTTTTGAAATCTAACGGCTTTGGATTTGCTCATGGGGAAACTATTTCTACATTGAAGTTTCATCAATAATTGTTGTATTTTTTTATAATGTATGATTTAAAAAAATATACTGTAGGTTTGTTTTTGTGGGCAGGTGTAGGAGACTTGTCAATTTCATTTCAAGTTGTGATTGAGTCATTTTTGGAAAATCTTTCTGAAATGACTAAGGTGTAATTTACAATGTTGCCAAATTCTGGTTACTCAATTTGAGTGCAACATTTCTCTTCTTTTGATGAGGTGATAGCAATGACTGTATGGGGTTGTTACTGCTGTCAGTGCTTCTCCTTGCTCACTGCTTTGCAACTTCCTATGCAGAGAAGTTCATCTGAAAGAAGTTGAATAAGATTTATATACACCATCATAAAAAATTGAATTATTATGAGCATAACATATCATGATAGAGTATCTTATTATAGGCTATATTTACAAACCTGAGATAATTATACATGCTACATTTAACATCCCTTATACATCCATCTATTTTAATCTAAACTGATATATTTTATTCTTCATTGATAATAGATAACTCGTGTTATGGAACAGCAAGTGAGCGATGAAGAAGAACCTCAACCTGTAGTCCTTAGAGAAGAGATCCGGAGGAGGAGAAGAAAGGTGAAAGCCTTCACCTCCACCTTCTCCGTGGCCATGGACCAGATAGCCATCGAGTTCGTCCTCCCCACCACCACTAAGAGTAGCCGCAGCCCGGACACCTTGCTCCTGGAGGTGGCTGGGAACTGGACGGTGGAGCAGGTGAAAGCCCAGGTGTGGCTGAGGGTAGTAGCCACCAATCTGTGCCCTGAGTTATATCAGAAGTACTCCCCTGACCACTGCATCCTGCTCTACCAGAAGAAGGGCAACTGGTGTGAGATCTACGATAAGCACCAGGTGTTTCAGACCCTGGACTGCATCCGCTACTGGAAAGGTAAAAGCTTTAAGTCTTTAATATCTTTGAATTATTTGTATGCGGTATATTTTATTGTGAGGAGTGTTGAGATGTTTGAATAAAGTTGTGTTTGAATCTAAAGCTCTGAAGAAAGATGTGGGGAAGATCCACCTGACGTGCCGGCCTCAGCCATCCGAGGAGTCCACACAGTACCAGAGGTACCTCAACTACCTGATTGGCTCCGACGTCACCGACGTCAGCAACGTGCACGATGACGAGCTGGAGTTCACCCGGAGGAAGCTCCTCACACCCCGCAAGATCGAGCTGTCCGACCGGGACCCCAAACTCTACTCAATGGACCCTTGGATCACATCCAAGCACCTCCCGGAGTACCTGCTCACCAAGGTGTGTAACCCCTAACCTGGCTGCTCCAGGGGTGCAGCTCTGCGGGGCGACCCTCTGCTTCTTGCCTGCTCCCAGCCTGTTCTGTGTCGGGTGATGTAGCTGGGTACTGGGACAGCAAAAAATTGCCAATTTCCGTTGTCTCTGTATCATGGATGAATAAAGATTGAATAATATTTTATTCTAGGTGACCAACAGCCACATCCTGCTGGTCATTCACAGGAACAAGGCCAGCCAGACCATCAAGGTGTCCATCGACGACACGCCCGTCCAGGTGCTCCAGACCTTCTTTACGAAGATCTCCAATAAGAGGGTTCTGCTGGGAGTTCCTGAGGATGTGTGTGAGGCAGACTACGTCCTGAGGGTGTGTGGCAGGGAAGAGTATATCTATGGGAACCACCCGGTTAGGGACTTCCACTGGGTCCGACAGTGTCTGAAGAACGGAGAGGAGATCCATCTGGTTCTGGAGTCGGCTCCTAATCCGGGTCAAGACCTGGTCCAGAAAGAGGACTGGGCACAGGTGGATGACTGTACTGGAGTGGCAGGTAAACTAGCATCAATATTCCCATAGTAATCATATCAGAATATTTCACCAATAGATTACAATTTACAATATGTGCTTTTCAAGTAAACAAACTCCCCTAGCCCATAGAGTTGTGCCACAATAACCAATATTATAGCACATTATTTTACTGTGGGAAATATTTCTTTGATGATTAAGATGATGTATATTCCTCTGTTCCAACAGGCACCCATGAGCAGCTGACGATCGACGAGAAAGACCACGAACGGGTCTTCACCATCTCTCTGTGGGACTGTCACAGGAAGTTCAGGGTTAAAGTCCTGGGCATAGACATCCCGGCTTTGCCGAGGAACCCAGAGCTGATCGTGTATGTGGAGGCCAGTATCTTCCATGGCCAGCAGCTCCTGGCTCAGGAGAGGACCTCCTCCAAGGCTTTCACTGAGGAGGTGCTGTGGAACACCTGGCTGGAGTTCAATATACGCATCAGAGACCTGCCCAAGGGGGCTCGCCTCAGCCTACAGGTAAACTGGTAAACTGTATAAGGTTTATTGGGTTAGTCTGACAGCCGTGTCTATATTTGCTTTAGCCAACATCTTTGTTGTGGGATTTGTTTGTAGAATACCAGTCTATTATTTGGAGAATATAATATGAATCACAACTTAATTCAATTCATTACAATTTAACTCTATTCTCTTTTCTTCCTCTCCCCAGGTGTCCTGTGGGAAGGCCCAGACCCAGATCTCGAAGGGCACCTCCTCCTACCAGGACAACGGAGGATCCACAGGTGGAGGTGGCAGCGGCAGCCATGATGGTAGTAAGACTAAGAGTCGTCTGCTGTACTACGTCAACCTGCTGCTGGTGGACCACCGCTCGCTGCTGCGCCAGGGAGAGTTCATCCTCCACATGTGGAAGATGCCTGAGAAGACCGAGGACAACAGCAGCGTCAATGCAGACAAGCTGACCTCAGCCACCAACCCAGACAAGGCCTCCTCCATGGCCGTAGCCATCCTGCTGGACAAGTACTGCTATCCAGTGGCCCTGCCCAAGAGCAGGGAGGGCAAGGAGGCTGGGGAGGCCGAGGGAGGGGACAGGGGGCAAAGGGAGATGCCTAACCACCTGAGGAAGCAGTTTGAGGCAATTGTTGAGACCGATCCACTGCACCCTCTCAGCCAAGAAGACAAAGAGCTGCTGTGGCACTTCAGAGAGGAGTGTATGCGTCACCCCAGGTAAGACTGACTGGCATGGTCATCTAATACTATATTACTGAATAACTTTGAGTAATCTGATTTTTATTGAGATGTTGTAAAACTCTGCCTCCTCCCAGGGCGTACCCCAAGCTGCTGGGCTCTGTGCGGTGGGGTAGACAGGAGGCTGTCCTGGCCACCCATAGGCTGCTGGAGAGGAGCTCTGTTTGGGACCGTAGTGTGCTGGATGTGGGCCTGGCCATGCAGCTGTTAGACTGCCACTGTTCTGACGCTCACGTCCGCTCCATGGCCGTACGCAAGCTGGAGACCCTGGGGGACGACGACGTCCTGAGATACCTGCTGCAGCTGGTCCAGGTGAGTTTGTTAGACTTGTTGGAACCAACATTTGGCTGAGAAATGTCTGATGTGTTTCGGTCTTGGTTCTGTCAAGATTCGGCCTGTTCCACAGAGGAACCGAGTTTCGTTACCCAGCCCTAGTCATGCAAGTTGGCATTTATTGTCATGACTCTTGTCCCGGAGGCAGAACAGAGCGATTTCACTTTAGATAGGTCCGCTGCAAAGTCAAAATGAGCTATATTGTAAAAATTCATAAAAGCAAACATTTGCTTTTTTGGTCTTAATTTAAGGTTAGGTTTACGCGTTTTGGTTAGCAGTTTGGTTAAGGTTAGGTTTCAAATCTGATTGTATGACTTTGTGGCTGTGCTAGCTAGTGACCACTCTGCAGAGCTGCCTCCAGGACAAGATTCATGACGAGAAAGACTAAACCGCCCTAGTCACAGGTGGTTGTTCTACTTGTCTCTGAGTGTAGAAGCACACATAAAAACAAAGTAGTTGTTTAATACATTGACCAGGAAAAAACACAATAACTTTACAGACAACACTACCTAGTATTTTCCCAGAAGGGAGCACCCGTGGGTAGTTTTGCATGTGCCATTCGTCACTGTAGAGTCAAATAACTGTCTCTACTGTCAACAATGAGGCCTTGGTTAAACATGCAAAACAGTATGACTATGAACAAATCCCCAAACTGGAAGATACTTTATAATGTTGCATTACAATTTATTGAAACATTTTGCTTGCATTTATGATGTGTTTATGTTGAGAAAAATGCATATGTGTGCTCCTCTGTGTTTTTCAGGCTGTGAAGTTTGAGCCGTACCATGACAGTGCCCTGGCCAGGTTCCTGCTGAAGAGAGCTCTCAGGAGTAAGAGGATAGGTCATTTTCTTTTCTGGTTCCTGAGGAGTGAGATCGCCCAGTCCATGCACTATCAGCAGAGATACTCTGTGCTGCTGGAAGCCTACCTCCGAGGCTGTGGAGAGGACATGCTGCAGGACTTTAGACGCCAGGTGGGTGATCGTATAGCCTTGACCCCAGCCGTAAACAAGAGTACGGTGTGATGTGTGATCGGACACAGTAGGAGTGGGTGAGAAGAGTTCCTCAAGGATCTAAAAGACCGATTTTAAAAAGACTAGGTCGCTAACGTGTCAGATAACGAGGACCTTAATAAAGAATAATCCGATTCATTATCATCAACAGGTGGAGATGACAGAAGCCCTGCAGAAAGTCACCAGGGAGATCAAGGCCATGTCTGCTGAGAAATATGATGTTTCTGCACAAGGTGAGCCTGTCGCCTCAAGTCAATGTACCTCGTATAAGAGATCAAGATAAATTCCTTTATAAATGAATATGTAATGAGTCCCGGTGTTATGTTCAGTTGTGTTCCAGCTGCGTCAGAAGCTGGAGAACCTGCAGACGTCTGGGCTGCCAGAGAGCTTCAGAGTGCCCTATGACCCGGGTCAACGGGTTGGTGCTCTGGTGGTGAGTGGAATAATACCTATCCATCTCTATTCTACCCCCCTCTTATTTTCCTCCATGTCTCTTCTCGCTTGTCTCCATCCCTGTTTTCACCATCATTTCCTGTATCATCCACTAATTGTATTCTTACTCCTCCATTCTCTCCTGTGTTTGACTGTAAACATGGGTCCCTCTCTTCAGATAGAGCAGTGTAAGGTGATGGCCTCTAAGAAGAGACCGCTGTGGCTGCAGTTTAAGAGGGCTGACTCCATCCACCCTGTCCAGTGACACCATCGGGGTCATCTTTAAGGACGGGGATGACCTCAGGCAGGACATGCTCATTCTACAGGTGTGTGGGCTTGCTTTCTCAATGGGTTAGGCAAAACTGTCCACCAAATGTTCCATGACAAGGAAGTGCTCCTCTGTATAGATTCTGCTGATCATGGAATCCATATGGGAGGAAGAGTCTTTGGACTTGTGCTTACTGCCCTACGGCTGTATCTCTACTGGGAATGAAATAGGTATGTCAACTGATTTTACACTGTCATGACACATTAATAATAATATATTATAACATATACTGTAGAAATAATTACATATATACATGTGCCATTTCTTATTAAATAAGCACCTCTCGCTCTCTCTCTAGGGATGATTGAGATAGTGAAGGATGCCACCACTATTGCCAACATCCAGCAGAGCGTTGTGGGAAGCACAGGAGCCTTCAAGGACGAGATTCTCAACCAGTGGCTGCGGGAAAAGTGTGTGAGCGAGGAAAAGGTAGCTAGCTCGATTTACTCCCGCGGTGCTGCAGCGTCTCAGCTGTAGAGGATATAACTGCACCGCTAAGGGGGAAGGAAACACCCCTTCTACATTTCCTGTTACTCAGGGCTTTGTCTGCAGCACTATTCACGTATACTCAGACTGTGTAGGCTGAAGCACCTCCACATTTTCAGCTCTGCTATGTCTATTTTTGAATTGGCCGTTTAGAAATATCCCCACGCAGCAGTCACCATAGCTTTAGGGTGAAGGTATACCACAGAAGCTACCACAACACTAGCAGATAAATAGAGAAAGATGAAACACGGTTTGAGTCACTGTGTTTGCTCCAATGTTGTCTGTGGAAATAATCGAGCAGAGCTGGTTGTATGAAATTGCAGCTTACAAATGCTCTTCATTTCCTCCACTCTGTCTCTATCATTTCCCTTCTCTCTCTCTCCCCTTCACTCGCCACCGTTGTCTCTCCCTCTCTTTTACTGTCTCTCTCTGTCTCTCCCTGTCTCTCTCTCTTTGTGTGTGTGTGTGTGTGTGTCTCTCCCTGTAGTTCCAACAGGCGGTAGAGAGGTTTGTGTTCTCCTGTGGAGGGTACTGTGTGGCCACCTACGTCCTGGGGGTAGGAGACAGACACAACGACAACATCATGATCACTGAATCTGGTACCAGAGCTCATCCTCATCTCCCTATAGCACAAACATGATACAGTACTTGGCGTTAAGTGGTTGCCAAAACATTAGGAATACATTCCACAATACTCTACATATGTGGGTGAACCCATAGAAAGTGGTTTTCTGTTCATCTGAATGTAGTAATTTGTTTCTGATGTATTGGATGGTTGATCTATAACATGCTTTCCCCCCCATTGATATGTCTGCCCACAGGTAACCTGTTCCACATAGACTTTGGCCACATACTGGGGAACTATAAGAGTTTCCTGGGTATCAGTAAGGAGAGGGTTCCCTTCGTCCTCACCCCAGACTTACTCTATGTCATGGGCACATCAGGGAAGAAGAGCAGCCCACACTTCCAGAAGTTCCAGGTACTCAAACTAACTTGTTGTCTAACTAGTAAAAATACACACACACACTTAACTAGAGTATTTATCTCATCTAGAGTACTAACACATACCTACCCCCTCTCTCCCAGGATGTGTGTGTACGGGCCTACCTGGCTCTGAGGCATCACACCAACCTCCTCGTCATCCTGTTCTCCATGATGCTGATGACGGGCATGCCTCAGCTCACCAGCAAAGAAGACATTGAGTACATCCGCGAAGCGCTGACTGTGGGCCGGACGGAGGAGGAGGCACAGCGCCACCTGCTGGACCAGATAGAGATCTGCAGGGACAAGGGCTGGACCGTGCAGTTCAACTGGTTCCTACACCTGGTGCTGGGCATCAAGCAGGGGGTGGATAAACGCTCGGCTTAGGGGGCTCCCCTTGTGGTGCCAATGGCTTAGTGGGCTGCCAACACCAGTGTGATGGGTTCGAATCCCACAAGGACCACACATGTGACAACTGTAAACCACTTTAGGTACAATTACTATGTTGATTAGACTCCCAAATAAGGAGAGAGGGAGATATAGTCTGAGATTAAAGTCTGGATCTAAAAGTTTGGCAACTCTTCTCAATGATGTAACCAGCTGTTCCAATACATTACTCATTGACTGTACCATGGACTGTATACAGTACCAGTCTTGCACTTTGCACTTTGCACTTTCAAGATCAAAACCTGATCTTACCATATGTTTATGAGTTATACATACATTTTGACTCCTGTTCGCTTCCTAATGCACTGAATCCGATTGTATCATCTGTTAATATAACATCAGACTTGCATGACTGATGGTGGCAGTACCATAATAAACCTGATCATAGAGAAATATAGTTATATATTACCTCCCGTCGCTAGAGGGCGGCATACAGACTTTAAACAGAGTGACTTACAAACACCATCAGAGGAAGAGGTATCTAGGAAACCAAAGGAAGCTTTTCCACACCAAGGTGAGTGCACGTAAACAATCAGAATTTCGGTGTTGTATCGTGGATGTAGTCAGTATAGTTTTACCATAAAGTGACCTTTCACTCATCAAGATAAGAGGTTGAGGATCAGGCGCGCAGTATCGAAGTAGGCTAGCTAGCTACTTCAATTTATATGAAATGTGTGCAGCGCCACCCCATGTCGCCCGCGACGCCTTTATGTGTGAGCCCAGTGTTATCCAATTATTGACATTGAAGCCAGTGAATCCCAGCTAACCCAATTGTGTCTGTGTGTCCTGGACAGGTAGCCTCTCTCCATCTCTCAGGTCTTGGGGATGCGGTTGCAGCCCCAGTGTCTGCAGCTGGACTCTGTACTGCAGACAGTGAGTGTCCTGGAGGCTGTGATCCGGAGGAGCTTTGGTCCTGATGGAGGACAGGTGCTGTTCACACGGGACACGGGGCAAACTCTGCTGACACGCCACGGAACACGCATCCTCACAGCCCTGCGGGTGGAACACCCGCTGGCCAGGTAACACAAGTCAGAGTATGTGAGTGGAGTTAAGCGGTCGGAAGTCTCGCTCATTGCTCATGGAGCGATGCCTGCGCACAGCTCCAGCGCTCCACGTCCATTCAAACGGCCCACTAAAACCCACTCAAAGCTCACAGGGAAAAAAACTGCAGCTCCAAATTCGCTCCATTCATTAAAATTACAATTTAACCAACACCCACATATTTTTTGACTACCTGGACTTACTATTTGGTTGTGAAGTATTGAAACCAAACCATATGATTTGAATAAAAAGTACTTTAATAAACATGAAAAGGTGAATGTAAGACGTGCTCGTAATTTCAAATAGGCTACATGTCATATTAAACAGCATTTAAACACTCTAAATAGGCCAGGAGCCAGCCAGGGAGCCTAAGAAGGAACGAAAATTGATTAGTTAGGCTATATTACAATTATTTCAATGCTATAGCCTACAAAGAAATATATTGTGAACACACTAGGCTGGTAGGGAGTCCGAGACATTAAGCGCTCAGCATTTTAACAAAGGTTTGTTGTATTAAATCATTATAGTCTATAAATTGTGCATATAAGCTGTGACTTAAATGAAAACGGCCTTATTAGGCTCAGTCTTGAGTTCCTTGGAATTCATTTTTTAGAAACACCAGTTTGGCCAGAGTCTGGCTTCAGGCTCATGTGATGGTGCCTGGAGAGCAGGCCAGCAGTGGAGAATATCCTCTCCAAGCTTGCATAGCCACTGGGGATGCTCAACAACCTTTTGGCCGCTCTTGCCAGGCTGAGCAGGAAAGCAGAGTTGTTATTCTCTTCTTCTATTGGTAGGCCTAAATGTTTTTAGTCAAAACAACCCAATCAAAAATGGAAAGCGCCTTGAAAGTTGGAATATGAAAATCAATTATGGCCTATTGTATAGATAATCTAACCCAAATGAAGGAACATTTGAAGAGATCTGATTTGTTATGTATAAATACTTTGCTACAATGAAACTTAATTAGCTACTCACCTCGTTCCTTTTTTTTAGCATGTGCACGTAGTAAGTACACCATCGTGTATTCGGGATATGTGTCTTTTCAGATACCGCAATGATTATTTAGTTGTGGACACATCACCACACTCCCTCTCTTGCTCCTCATCTTTGTAAGACACCTTGATTTTTCACTGGTGTGTTTGATCAGTTACTTTATTGAAAATATTTAGTGAACTCCATGACAGTAGTTAAAGTAAGGAGCTTTAGCAGCACACAAGTAGACTACAAATGCATGCTGGGCCAGGCATGCCCTGAGCTCGAGAAGTGATTGTATACTGGAGCGCAATTGGATGTCTACACTGTATTCCTGATCAATTGTATGTTATTTTAATGCACAAAAAATGTGCTTTTCTTTCAAAAAACAAGGACAATTCTAAGTGAACCCAATCTTTTGAACGGTAGTGTACGTACAGAGATACACACACACGTTCACGCTTACAGTACTTTGTGAAATCTCAAGCTCTGTCTGTGTGTGTGTGTGTGTAGGATGGTGGTGGAGTGTGTGAGGAGACACAGCTCGGTGACAGGAGATGGCTCCAAGACCTTCGTCCTGCTACTCGCCTCATTGCTACGGGAGATACAGAAACACACCCGAAAAGCCCGCCGGGAAGGCGCAGGTGCCAAGCGTTTGGCTGGAGCTCTGCTGGACTTCGGATTGGACGAGCTCAGTGATGTCATCACTGTTGGAGTGGCTCCACATGGCTCCTCCCTTTCAGACCCACACACCCCAGGACAAACAGACACACACACTCTGTGCCGCCTACTCAGTGCTTTCCTTCACACCCGGATCAGCCCTACTCATGCTGAAATCATCAGCCGACTGACCTGTGAGCTGCTCTCGCATTGGAGCTGCCATGGCGACTTCATTAACGAACACTTCCCTGCTCTGCACACAGCAGTATCAGGCTTCCCTATTGGCTGTTCCCGTCTGCTGGAGGGCCAGGTCATACATGCAGATTTCTCTACACCCCTCCCACTCTGCGACCATGGACCAATCAGGGCCCTAGCGGTGACGGAACCCCTGGAACCCAGCCTGCTGATTGGTGGAACTGTGCTGGAGGTGGGTGGGGCTAATAGAGGAATAGAAAGTGTGTGTGTGAGATTAGGGCGGGGGTTAGACAGTGTGTGTGTCATTCTACAGCATCTAGGAGTGTCTCTGCTCCTCTCATCAGTCAGACAGTCGGAGGCCGTCCTGGCTGCAGTAGGGAGGTACGGGGTGTGTGTGTTAGAGTGTGTGTGTGAAGACGACCTCACCTTGTTCTCTGTGATCAGTGGAGCCCAGCCTGTCTCAGACTGGGCTGTGATTGGACAAGAACATGTTGCTACGGTTACCTTCTGCCGGCCGCTGGTGCTGGGAGCTCACAGGTATGGTAACAGGACAGTTACACACGCTCACACACACACACACACACACACACACACACACACACACACACACACACACTATTCTAATTATGTGGTTTTCTGTCTCTCCCAGGTTCGTCAATGTGGGGTTTCCTAAGACAGAGGACAGGGGCAGACCCCACAGTCTGGTTGTGTGTGGACTGACAGAGGGCCAGACGGAACAGAGTGTATGTGCTGTACGAGATGCTCTACACATGCTGCATACTACCTGGGGGCCCAAACACAGGACTAGAGCTACAGAGAGAATGGCACGCGCAGACGTGATGGAGCCTTGTTGTGTCATTTCCGTGGGCGGGACTTTTGAGTTCCTGTTACACCACACCCTCCTACAGCGCAAACACGGACACACACACTCTGTCACACACAGACACACAAGCACGCACACTCTGTCACACACAAGCACGCACACTCTGTCACACACAGGCACGCACACTCCGTCACACACAGGCACGCACACTCCGTCACACACAGGCACGCACACTCTGTCAAACGCAGACACACACACTCTGTCACACTTGGACGACCCTACTGTCTCGGAGATGCTAGCAGAGGCCCTGCTGAGTGTGCCCAGACAGATCTACTCCCACAATCCTCGGCGCTACCTGGAGGCTCACGCGCACACTCTCAGTTGCATACGTAACCTACCGGACCCGCCGGAAATGAGTGCTGTTCTGTCAGCGGATGGTTCTAATATGGTCCAGGCTGACACTGGGTCAGGGTCTATGTTTGGGTCAGGATCTGGGTCAGGGGTTAAGGAGATGTCGGTTTGGTCAAGCTCTGGCTCTAGTTCAGGTGTGGAGTCAGTGTCCTGTAAGTATCAACTGATCCTGGCTGTTCTACAGTGTCTCAGGAGTCTACTGTCTGTGGACACTGTACTACACGCTAATAGCTCACACACACTCGCACACACCTGTCAGAGAGAAGAGGAGGAGGAGGATGATGACTGAGAACTCATACTTGAATTCCTTTGTGTTTTTGTTTCATTGTTCATCCAAATGTTTTCTATTCACTGCTTGAAAAAGTAATCTATTTGTGTAGTATGTCTTTGCAGATCAATTTGTATGTTAATAAATCCAATTTTTGTTTGATGAAATAGGAGTATGGTTATATTACATTGTTACAGCGACAGAACAGAACGTTTCCTTCATCTCCTCTCTGCTCCACTGTAGAGGAGAAAACACTCTGCCCAACCCAGACTTTTTCTTATTCATTAACTTCTAAGGAGGTCAGTTGCTGTATTTATGTATCAATTACAAATGGAATCTGCAGTGTAGGTCTACATAGGACAATTGTTACGCAAAAAAATCAAGTATTATGCTATACTGTCAATATGCATGACGAAATATTGGTAATGCACTGATGTGAATTTTGAGAATGGTAAAATCACAATAGTTTCTAAACATTCGGTACTGTCTGGTAAAACGATCCTCCGATGAGATGGAGTGGCGACTGATCTGCTCACTGTTCTATTTCTATGATTCTGCGTGCGCAATCTCTAGATGGGTGGTTGTCATGGATACCTGGGTCACATGCGTGGGTTTCCTGAAGCCAGCAGCAAAATGATGCGAGCTAGCTAGCTAGCATTTTTACTGCCATTTTCATTCGGATTTCATCAAAAGGCGGTAGCTAAATTAGCAAGCTATAGCTAGCTACAGATGAACAGAAATTGAGAATGGGTGTAACGTCAACAACATTTGTAACAAAAGGCTGTGTCTGTGGAATTATTTTTCAAGTGAGCTGTCAACCCTTGCAAGCCTGAGCTGGAATATTATTTTTTATTTTGAGTATTTATATTTGCCTGACTCTTAAAACCGATTAGAAATGAGTATTGAAATCCCAGACGGACTGACGGAGCTGTTGCAAAGCTTTACAGTGGAAGTGTTGAGGAATCAACCAGGAGACCTTCTGGACTTTGCCTTGCAGTATTTCATCCAACTGAAGGAGAATCAGAGAGGATCCGCCTTTGACAATGCCCGAAATTCGGCTAACGGTCGACCTGGTGGTAATGTTAGCAGTGGAAGGGCGGTCAATTTTGCCGAGGAGGCAATGCAAATCGATTCGGAAAATGAAGAAGAAGATGACGACGACGAGGAGGAATTCGTAGGTAGCTAACACCATTCTGCTAGAAAAGTCAATACTGCCTGTGTGGTGCTGCTAACCCTGATAGCTAACTATCTAACGACGTTACGGTAGCAGCAACTGAGAAAGTCACGCTCACTAACGGTTTGCTACTACTATACTATAGCTATAGTAGTCAGCCCAGCTGACGTTAGCTACTGCCCATTTTACCATGAATCCCTCGTGGACAGGGGGAAGTGACAACTTTCGCGATAATTGTACTTCTGGGTAACAGATGCCAGGCCAAGAAAAGGCAATTGAACTCACAATCACGTCTCGAAGGGAAATGGCTATCTAGTTACCATCCCAAAACCTTGAATAACCCCTATTGTTTACTTTGGCCAGTGCAGAGTGTAAAGATGTTTCTGACAGTGTCAGTGGCTATCCCGACCTGGGTGAGCATCAGTAGCGTCAGCTAGCTAGATTCATTCCGTGTTAGCTTGCTAACGTTAGCTAAAAACAATCAACGGTGATTTTAGATCAGAACGCTCTGTCTGTTAAGCCAGAACCTTGTTGCATGGTTATATCACAGTAGAATACATCTAATCTTCATGCAACTTTGTTTTATTAGCTCCAGTGATTCTCAACAGATTCTTGAGAAGGTCTTCAGGTAAGAAGGTTTTATATTCTAGCTATGTCATCTAACAATAGTGTAGTTAAAGAACTCTGGTTTGGTTGTCCCTTGTATTTTGCATCCACAAAAGTACTCACTTTTCCAGTGTTTTCTACAGATAGTGGCAGGAAATGAAATCTGAAGTGTGTGTTTGATGGGCGTAATGATATCCTCTCTGTGGCTGGGACTATTGATCCAGTCGGAGCAGCAATTGCTGCTGTCATCACTATCACATATGTTAATTGTACTGTAGCAGGATCACACAAACGTCTGTCTGCTAGCCAGAGGGTTTTCAATGCACACAGTACTCAAGTATAAGGAGCAGTCTAGAGTTCAAGCATGTTCACCTTTACGACATCACTGGCGTAAACAATGCTGGGTGAAATGGATTACACTGCAGATTGTGACCTCCTGGGTTTGGTGTGGTTGGAATCACTCTTGGAATCCTGAGTGAAACCTGAAGGAGGCACTCAAGTGTAATGTGATGACTCTTGTTCCTCTCCACAGTGTGTGCTGAAGCGTTCAACCCTGATGATGAGGAGGAGGAGGACAAAGAGCCCAGGGTAAGAACACTTAACCTTCATCACTATGGGGTTGACCTTTAACCTCAAGTTAGCTAATGATGTGATGCCGCTGGACCACTGCAAACCATTGTCGATCAAAACTGGTTTAGGTTGAACGTTTGTGTATTTAATCAGGAACAAAAGAACATTTCGGCATAAGAAGTCAGATGCTGAGTGAAACCGGGCGGGAAGGAGATTAGATGACTGTCTTCACTCTGTACATGAACCTGATACAGTAGCTATAATAATCCATGCTAATTATGGCTCTGCTCGGCTCTCTAAAAGATCACCCATCCTAAAACCGACGAGCAGAGGCACAGACTACAGGAGGCCTGCAAAGACATTCTGCTGTTCAAAAACCTAGACCCGGTAAAGTGAAGTGGGGTGGAAAGACTAGGTTGAACAAATGCATTGAGGAAAAGTCAACAAATATTGTATATGGATGCTGCTGTGTGCCGTGTCACTGATATATCTCTGTTTGTGTTAACAGGAGCAGATGTCCCAGGTACTGGATGCAATGTTTGAGATGCCAGTGGAGGCTGGCGAACACATTATAGACCAGGATGACGATGGGGACAACTTCTATGTTATCGAAAGGTAGGACTTCAGATTCATCGAGACATTGTAAACAGACTAGACAGTCTATACAACACTTTTTGAGACCCGGGGCCCATATCCACAAAGCGTCTCAGAGTAGAAGGGCTGTTCTAGGATCAGTTTTGTATTTTTAGATCATAATGAATGTAATTAGATGGACAGATCCTAGATCAGCACTCCTACTCTGAGACGCTACTCCCGAGTGGCGCAGCGGTCTAAGGCACTTCATCTCAGTGGTAGAGGCGTCACTACAGACACCCAGGTTCGAATCCAGGCAGTAGCCACAACCGGCCGGGATTGGGAGTCCCATAGGGCGGCGCACAATTGGCCCAGCGTCGTCCGGGTTTGGCCGGTGTAAGCCATCATTAACTTGCCTAGTTAAATAAAGGTTTAAAAAAATACTGGCGACGATGGGTCTGAAATCCCATCCTATTTCCTTTATTATGCACTACTATTGGCCAGAGTTGGGTGCGATATATAAGATTTTCCCATGTAATAAATATTTATTAGATGAATGAATTTATCATTATGATGTTGCCTTCTATCCCAGAGGGACCTTTGACATCCTGATGAAAGCAGACAGAGTGGAGCGTGTGGTGGGTTCCTATGACAACCAGGGCAGTTTTGGCGAACTGGCCCTGATGTACAACACCCCCAGGGCAGCCACCATCATCGCCACCTCTGCGGGAGCCCTCTGGTGCATGGTAGGTTGAAGGCTTTAGGGTGAACCAGCGGATTGCACTGTAGCTGATATGGATGTGAGGACGTGTAGGTAGGCTGTTACGTACTGTAGGTTTGAATGGTAGGCTATGCCCCCCGGTAGATTGTGGAGTGAATTACAGAAGTGATGCCTAAAGCAAAACATGCCAACACGCCTTAGTTGTCTGAAGGCATTAGCCGACTCACTTGAGATCATAATCTTAACCATTACGGGACAAAACGGTGAAACTGACTTGAGTGTTGAAACAACTTGGTTACTGGAGTAAACCATGTAATGTGGTGTTCGGTTGAAATGATCTGAGGCCTGTGATGTTGTATGTACTCCAGGACCGACTGATGTTCAGGAGGATCATAGTAAAGAACAACCACAAGAAGAGGAAGATGTACGAGGCTTTCATCGAGTCCCTGCCCCTGCTCACATCCCTACAGGTAACAACTGTGATCTCTATAGGTTGTTATCAACAAACCTCTCAGTGAGGTGCAGAATGTTCGATTTGCCTGCTGGAGGGGCAAAGACACCCCTAGCTCCGCTAAAACCATTGACAACTGCGTGCCATTTTTAAGGGATTGTCAAATAAATGACCATTATTTGATTGAATAATAATCAGCTCCTGGAGAACAAGTCGGAACTACTAATTTGGGATTATTCCATGCAAACCTGGAACATCTCTGAGAGTGATTCTGACTGAGTGACACTCTTGATAATCAAATTGTACTTGTCACATGCGACGAATACAACCGGTGTAGACCTCACAGTGAAGTGCTTACTTACAGGCCCTTAATAATGCATCAATAGCACAGTTCTAACACGTTGCATTCTATAGTATATACAATGCATAATGATGTACACCATAAGCACCTATAACTACAGTACAAGCTGTGTTTATCCATCTGTAGAGCATTATAACAGCTACCACAACTGTTCTCTCTTGTCCTGACAGGTCTCTGAGAGGATGTGTGTGGTGGATGTTCTATCCTCCAAGACCTACACGGATGGAGAACAGATTATAGCTCAGGTAATTCTCGCTCTCATTATCCCTGTATTTGGAGAAAGTCCATGTGAAATGTAAAACTAACTGTTGCTGTGCTTCCAGGGGGCCACAGCTAACTGTTTCTACATAGTAGAATCTGGTCAAGTGCGAATAACGATGAATACGAGCAAGGTAAGGCTAGTCTATGCTTCTGGAACTGTCAATACGTATTCATGCACATTTATTGAACCTTTATTTAACGAGGCAAGTCAGTTAAGAACAAATTCTTATTTTCAATGACGGCCTAGGAACAGTGGGTTAACTGTCTTGTTCAGGGGCAGAAGGACAGATTATTACGTTGTCGGCTTGGGGATTCGATCTTGCAACCTTTCGGTTACTAGTCCAACGCTCTAACCACTAGGCTACCTGCCGCCCCGCACGTGTTAATATGTCTGGTGTTAACAGGTTAAAATGAGCTGAAAGCACGGTTACCGGGCATGTCATTAGTACTGTTTGTCCTATGGATACCACTATATGTCTTGTATTGTCTGACTGTCTGTCCCCCCCAGTTGAAAAAGGAGGAGGGAGAAGGGGTGGAAGAGGAGGTGGAGATTGCCATGTGCACCAGGGGACAGTACTTTGGAGAGCTGGCTCTGGTCACCAACAAGCCCCGGGCTGCTTCAGCGTACGCTGTGGGAAACGTCAAGTGTCTAGGTAAGTAGCTAATGACCGCAATCAGCTGGAGGAGCGCCGCACTCCAGGAATGATCTCAATGCTCATGCTCTCTAGTCTAGATGATCTCCAATAGCCTTGCTACGTTAGCTTCAGCTGATGTGGTTGTCCTTGTGTTTTTTGTCTGCGTGTGGTGTTTGTGTGTTCTAGTGATGGACGTGCAGGCGTTTGAGCGTCTGCTGGGCCCCTGCATGGACATCATGAAGAGGAACATCGTCAACTACGACGAGCAGCTGGCCGCGCTGTTCGGAAGTAACGCCGACATTCACGACAACGACACCGCGTGATCGAGTACACTCGGCATAGACAGCTGAGACGTGCTGTTTTTATAACAAGGGACTCCTGGACTCTCCTGAGGGGCCAAATACCCCTGGTACTGATCTGCTTTATTATCAGTCTGCTTTAACACACATCACCCACTGTGTTTATATTACAGTATTAGCAATCAGACCATTTTAGATAGATAGAGGTTTGTTCATACTGCAAACTCAGACTTCATATGAGATGAATCCCATTTGTATAGTTTTAGTATTTTGTATGAATCACGAACATAGTGGTGTTTTGTTAATGACCTTCCGATTCATTCCTGGGCCTTATATCCAAATGGTACATATTAAGACACACTTCTATCAGGTTTGTCTAATAGATCAACCACGTTACGGCTTTTGATTCAAAATGAGACATTGGAGTCATCTATTGTCCAGCATTTATCCTTCCCTCACGGAAAAACACTTTTAAAAAATATGTTTTTTGTTGCCCATAAATGTTACCACCAAGCATGTGAATCCAGAATGAAATAAGAATCCACTTGTTTCTAATCTCCCAGATGTATTAGCTACTTTTTAGAGTAACATTTTAGTCTGGACAATTATGTCATATGAAAACAGAACGAAAAAGCAACATAGAGCAGGTAGTGCTATATTTCAGTGTACCTTTTATTTGCAGTTGTCAACTTATTTTTGATTTAAATTGAAAAAAATGCATATTGTACTTGAAGTTTGTAATAGTGTTATAGTCCTGAGTTAAGCATTTATGATCTAGTTGAAGAGCATTAGTAGCATATAATTTGTTAAACTTAAACTGAGGTGTATTATTTTTGTTAAATCCCATTGACACAACTTGGTGCTCAGTAGCTAAAAAGGCAGTATTTCCTGACATCCATATGTGAAGTTGGTCTAGACAGAACCAATTAATTCATGGACTGTGTTGCTTACTTCATTTTTGTACTAGTTATTGTCTTATAAGCTGTTAATACATTGTCAGAGGATGTTTCTTTGACATAGTGTCTTTTCCCAGGTGATTTCTGATGTATCAGTGGGTGTTTTGGAGAGCTGTTTTCATAAGGGAAATATCAGATAGGGAAATTCTCTTAGTATTTTGCATATTGCTGCTAGACCTAAGTTTGGTACTAAGTTTCTTTGGTCCAGTCTGCTAAAAAAGAAAATCTTTGTTTTTGTCATTCACGCACTGCTCTCCTTAATAGCTTAGTACCGTATTTGCCTTTTTGAACCAGAGATTTCATGTGTCATTATTTTAACCTGCCAATACATTGTCAGATAGATGTTCAACCTCCAATGCAAGTAAATCTCTAAACCAGTTTTATCAGTCAACTGAAAGGATTTATCTTGCCTACCTCTGCACATAATTACCAATGCCAACAACAGGTATCTGCCATTCCTTGTTTCATGGTGTTAATGTCAGTGTTCTGTGTGTAAAAACAGATTTGTTTTAATTTAATATTTTTTAAGGGTCCACTCCGGCACTTGCTTTGCAGTTTCCCATTTTTCTTGTAATGTTGTTACAATACACCTAATTTCCTGAGTATTTTCAGCATCTTAACTGTTATTTGAATTTCCATTGCAATAAACTTATGTTTTGTATAAATAATTGACCATTTGCATATTTTACTGTTGTGTATATTACGAATGTAAACGCAAACAGCAAATACATGCATGTTTAAAAACCTTTTATCAAAGACAGTCTGTGCCTGTATTTTTGACTTTCTTTGTCTGCCAGTCCCTGAAATTGTAGTCAAAACTGTAAACAAACCTCATACAGTATTAAAAACTACAATAGCTAGTTGCACTGGTTGATTGAAGTCGCCCAATTAGAGCCATCTAAGAGATGAGGGACATGGATTACAGCCAAAAGGAACAGCGCAAACAAATACGAGGGTGTATTTACTCAGTGAATAACCAATTAACAAGAGAGAAGCCATAGATTGACGTCTGAAGCCACCAATAATATTTGCTGAAAAGAATAATATTTATCTCTCACTTCTCGTTGATGGCGACTGTTTTGGTGAGTTGCAAAGAAAGTTTATTAGAAATACAGTAGACAAAGGGTTTAATCCAATGAAATGAAGAAATAAATAGCAGAATATTACAGACAGATAGGAAAAAGGTGAATTTGACATTGCCCCCTTCAGTTTCGAATGACATGTCAGATCGCATACAATGTGCATTGTTGGCGTTTAGTTTTCTTAACCAGCTTGAGCAAGAGACGAATGCATAGGCTCTTTCATTCTTTCATTTCATTGTATACAAATATTGACATTTGCTCCTCGTGACATGTTTTACTCTTTCCTACTTCTACATATAGCACAAGGTCCAATTTCTGTCAGCTCGACACTTCTGTATTTTGACAAAGCGTTGACCAAATTAGGTTGCGTTTGCCAAATCAATGGGATCGTGTATTACTATGTAAGTATTTCGTTGTAAGCCAAATCACTCGGCAGTAATAAAGTTTGCTGTCAATGGCGGGTATAACTATTTATGAGATGTTTTCGTGATTTTTAACTTATGGGAGGAGTGAGTTAACGTCCGTTCACGGTATTGAATGAATGAGCTCAAATGAGCATGCGCGATTTCCTGAACGTTTATAAACAAGGCCTGCATTACATGACGCTGTTGAGAAATCGAAAGGAAAAAGTTATGTCTACGTTGTTTATACAATTATATGAGTCTTTATTGTTTTGTGATAGTTGCTCTCAATTTCCAAAACAAATGTTGACAAAAGGCAAAGGCGTAATTGGTTCTGCAAAAGAACAGTCACCTCAGCCCCCCACCCTTTCCCTTCCTCATCTCACCCCTTTCCAATGTTGTACACCAGGGAACACTGTCCCGAAAATGTCCCGTAAAATCATCCTGTTGTCCCGCATTTGGGTATTTTAAATGTGGTCACCCTAGTCAAACATATTGTGTTCACATTCAATAACTTTGTTAATAAAACGTTAATGAATGAATGGTGTGTGTATGTTTGTGTCCAGTCAGATGACCTAAAGAAGCATTATAACATGGTGTGGGAAGTTAAGAGTCCTCTGAGCGGCAGCAGTACTATGTTGGATATCACAGGGCCAGGGCCAGAGGCAGGTAGAGACCAGGGATTGGACCTTCTCCAGTGTGAAGAACACCTGCTCTCCTCCCCCTTATGCCGCACCAGTGACAGCCACATGGAATACGGTAATCATAAGCTAATGTCATGTTTATGATGTGATTAAAGATGTGTAATGTAGGCTACGCTTTATACAGGTAAATGTAATGGTAAGTCATTACCATACTTTTAAATTGTAAAGCACCTTTTGTACATCATTAAGCAGAGTGATGCAAATACGTCATTCCTGATTTACTGTGAAACATCATGCTTTTAGGTCTCTGTTCATTCTAGCTGTTCTATTTACATATTTAACCCCTTAAAGCACAGGTGTCAAACTCATTCCACGGGGGGCCGAGTGTCTGCGGGTTTTCGCTCCTCCCTTATACTTGATTGATGAATTAACATCACTAATTAGTTAGGAACTCCCCACACCTGGTTGTCTAGGGCTTTATTGAAAGGAAAAACCAAAAACCTGCAGACACTAGGCCCTCCGTGGAATGAGTTTGACACCCCTGCCTTAAAGGAACTCTGATCAACCTAGTTATTCCATTTCTATAATTTCCCCTTAGATGACCTCCCGGAGCTGGAGGAGGTGGAGGAGGACCAGACAGCGCCCGTTGTGTTTCAGGTGGGGGCGAGGGTGTCCCATCAGGAACGTGACGGACACACACACACTCACACTGCCGGGCCCCCGGACACACACTGGCTCACACAGCTAGCTCACATTGCCACGGGCCCCCAGAGTCCCTTGCTACAGGGCTCCACTCAGGTTGTCAGGTAAGGGATGTTACTGTACCACACACACACACACACACACACACACACACACACACACACACACACACACACACACACACACACACACACACACACACACACACACACACACACACACACACACACACACACACACACATTTTAATACTTCATAACTGTCCATTTCTAACTACCCCAGGTCAACTCCCATCCACATCTTTGGCACCAGTAGTAACCTCCATTCCTATGCCCGGCCTCCCCACACCCGGCCTCCCCTCACCTCCAACAGCCTGCCCTCTAGAGGCCAACACAGGGAGCGCAGCAGGCGAGTCAGGGTAAGATCTGTTATGCTACACTACATCCACCAGGTTGCAACCCTGGACCAGTGCAGCAAACGCACAGCACTGCTTTTACTGAGAACACACACACACACACACACACACACACACACACACACACACACACACACACACACACACACACACACACACACACACACACACACACACACACACACACACACACACACACACACACACACAATTATACAATTTGAAGTCAATCGTCTTTCCCCATGAATTAGGAAATATGGAGTTGTTTGAGAATATAAGTGAAAGTTATCTAGCTAACTAATTGATCCTGCTTTAGTGATAATCCCCTCTGGTCTCTCTCATCTCTACAGGTCAGTAGTGAGTGTGAGTCTGCTGTGTCCTGTCACTCCTCTGTGTCTGATGACGAGGACATGGGTTGGAGCCACTCCTGGCCACCTACTACCTGGCACTGCTTCCTCAAAGGTACATATATATATATGCACTTATCGGCCAATTTATTAGGTACGCCACCACTTTCACGAAAATGGATCGCTCCTACAGACAGTACTGTAAGTCAAGTGGCTGTGGTTTACTATATAAAGCAGGCAGACAGGCATTGAGGCATTCAGTTACTGTTCAGTTATTGAGCGTTAGAATGAGCAGAACCAGTTAACATAGCGACTTTGAGCATGGTGTGATCGTCGGTGTCAGGCTCGCGGGTCCAGTATCCCAGAATCGTCCGCCCTCCTGGGCTTTTCAAGCTCGACAGTGTCTCGGGTTTACCAAGAATGGTGCGACAAACACAACCATCCCATCAGCAGCAGTCCTGATGGCGAAAACAGCTCGTTGATGAGAGAGGTTGAAGGAGAATGGTAAGAATCGTGCAGATAATGGCGCAGTACAACAGCGGTGTGCAGAACCGCATCTCAGAACGCACAACGCGTCAATCCTTGTCATGGATGGGCTATTGCAGCAGACGACCACACCGGGTTCCACTCCTATCAGATCAAAGAAGAAGTGGCTCCAGTGGGCACGTGACAATACTGGACAACTGAGGAGTGGAAAGACATTGGCTCGACGAATCCCGGGTTCCTGTTGTGTCAAGCTGATGGCAGAGTCAGGATTTAGGATAAGCAGCATGAGTCCATGGACACATCATGCCTGGTGTCAACAGCACAGGCTGGTGGTGTACTGGTGTGGGGAACGTTTTCCTGGTACAAGTTAGATCGCTTGATACCAATTGAGCAATGAGCGTTTCCGACACCTTGTAGAATCCATCCATGCCCCGAATAGTTCAGGATGTTCTGGAGGCAAAGGGGGGTCCGACCTGGTACTAGATGTACCTAATAAACTTTCCACTGACTGTATACGTCTATATGATCACTTCTGGGACCCGAACGCCTGACCTTGTTGTGCAATGACCATTAATCCATTTTTTATATATTTCTTCCTGTGTCCTCAGGCACTCGTCTGCAGTTCCATAAGGGTTCTAGTGTGGAGTGGCAGGATGCTGAGGAACTGGTGTCGGACGAAGACTCAGACGATGAGACAGAGGCTATATCCCACCCCCTGAAGGTACATACTCATTTAGAGGCAATATCACATCCCCTGAAGGTACAATAATGCCTAGCTCAGTGGACTGATGGGTTCCTGAGTAACACAGATGAACTGAAATTCTTTAATATGGTCTCCTATCATCTCTTATCTCCCTGTGAGCCCCTTGTGAGTACAGTTCCCCATCACTAACCCTGTTGTGTCTTGTCCTCAGGGCTATGGTCGTGAGGGCCTGAGGCTGGTGTCCCACACAGAGAGCCGGGCATTCGGCCAGTCCGTCCTCAAGCTGACCTTTGACCCAGGTGCCTGTGGGGAGTGGCTTCTGTCCGCTGAGTGTCAGCCGGACCACCCGTTCTACATCAGAAACAAAGGTCGGAGGCCTGGGTGTGTGTGTAATGTGTGTGATGTGTGTGTAACGTATGTAAAGTATAAGGTGTAACATGTGTTTTTCTAACGTGTGTGTGTGTGTGTTCCTGTGCCAGGCTGGTCGTCGTTCTACCCCAGTCTGACTGTGGTGCAGTATGGGATCCCGTGCTATGATGTGATGGTGGGTGATGTGTGTCTGCCTCCTGGACACAGAGATGCCGTCCACACTGACGACTCCCTGGTGTTCGACACATTCAGGAGGTAAAACCCCTCCGCATTAGTTCAATAGCGGTAGTAGTGTCCATTCTGTACTTTACAAACCATGTGTGACACGCTGGATTTGAACCGCGGCTCAAGACTGTGTTAGTCCCCCTGAGCTAAAGCCTCTCAGATCTCCGTGCGTGACTCTTCTTTGTGTTCCTGTGTTTTTCACATCAGTTATGACTTCACTCCCCTGGACTCGTCGGCGGTGTACGTTCTGAGCAGCATGGCCCGGCAGCGTAGAACCTCCCAGTCCGGCGGGGGCGCCGTCAGCCCCGACCAAGACACACACCGCAACGAGCCAATTAAGAGCCAGCAGGACTCGGGAGCAGCTGGCGGGGCTTCGCCCACGAAGTGCAAGCGGCCAATGAATGCATTCATGCTATTCGCAAAGAAGTTCAGGTTGGAGTACACCCAGATGTACCCTGGGAAGGACAACAGGTGTGTGTGCGCGTTTGTGTGTGCAAAGAAATCTCCAAATTCCCTGGACTAAAGAAATCAAGTGAAAATAACACATTATTGTGTGTGTGTGTGTGTGTGTGTGTGTGTGTGTGTGTGTGTGTGTGTGTGTGTGTGTGTGTGTGTGTGTGTGTGTGTGTGTTTGTGCTGCCCTCAGAGCGATCAGTGTGATCCTGGGAGAGAAGTGGAAGAAGATGCGAGGAGAGGAGAGAAGGAGGTACACCATGGAGGCCAAGGTTCTGGCTGACGAGCAGAAGAGACTCAACCCTGACTGCTGGAAACGCAAGAGAACCAACTCAGTGAGGAGAGCACACACACACACACACACACACACACACACACACACACACACACACACACACACACACACACACACACACACACACACACACACACACACACACACACACACACACACATCCGATGAAGCCTCTTGCATGGGGTTCATTTTAATATCAGCCCCTTGGAACTCTTCCTAACCTTTCCTCTCTCTTCATCTTGTTCCCCGTTACAGGGTTCCCAGGGGAACTAAGAGACGCAGACACACGAGAGCGGGATGAGGCAGATGACAGGAGAAAAGAGAGGGAGGCGATGGAGGGGAGGACAAACTTGGAAGAGGGGTGTATGGGGGGGAGGCAGCACACAGAAGACGTACGCGCACGCACATACACACACACTTTAGATACGTATATAGATGTACAGATGAAGTCTGAAGTTTACATACACCTTAGCCAGATACAGTTGAAGTCGGAAGTTTACATACACTTAGGTTGGAGTCATTAAAACTCGTTTTTCAACCACTCCACAAATTTCTTGTCAACAAACTATAGTTTTGGCAAGTCGGTTAGGACATCTACTTGGTGCATGACACAAGTAATTGTTCCAACAATTGTTTACAGACAGATTATTTTGCTTATCAGAATGTGTCTCCTTCCTGAGCGGTATGCCGGGTGCGTGGTCCCATTGTGTTTATACTTGCATACTATTGTTTGTACAGATGAACGTGGTACCTTCAGGCGTTTGGAAATTGCTCCCAAGGATGAACCAGACTTGTGGAGGCCTACAATTTTGTTTCTGAGGTCTTGGCTAATTTCTTTTGATTTTTCCATGACGTCAAGCAAAGAGGCACTGAGTTTGAAGGTAGGCCTTGAAATACATCCAAAGGTACACCTCCAATTGACTCAAATTATGTCAATTAGCCTATCAGAAGCTTCTAAAGCCATGACATAATTTTTTGAAAATGTAACTTCTGACTCACTGGAATTGTGATAGTGTATAATAAGTGAAATAATCTGTCTGTAAACAATTGTTGTAAAAAATGACTTGTGTCATGCACAAAGTAGATGTCCTAACCGACTTGCCAAAACTATAGTTTGTTAGCAAGAAATGTGTCGAGTGTTTGAAAAACAAGTTTTAATAACGCCAATCTAAGTGTATGTAAACTTCCGACTCCAACTGTATATATAATATACTAACTGTGCTTGAACATAAGATATATTTTTAATGTCCGACTTGCCTTAATCTTCCAAAGCAAGAATGTATTCTTTTTAAATCATTTTGATTAATTTCAGGTAATTTCATACCTTATAGCTTGAAAAACATGAGCCCCTGTGTTGCTGTAGAGTAGGGAAAGGGGAGGTGAAAACTAGATGTCTATTTTTCAACCAGAGATCAGTCTAGAGAACTCAAAAATGCTTCCGATTGTTCTTATGCCTATATTTGTATAACTTGATATATTATTGCTATTTTATTCTATTATTACTATTTTCACTTTGCACATTCAGAGGGGAAGGGAGGGAGGAGTGGGATATGTGCTTAACCTTAATTATTGCTGTAATTCCAAATGGACACCTACCCCATAGGTACTTAAAAGGAAAACTATACTCAAAAACAACCTTTTGGTGTTTGTTACATTAGTTACATTGTTGACTTTGACTTTCAAGAAGCAAAGTGTCACTTGCCACATCATCGTTTTTGAGTGGATGTTTCCTTTAAAGTAGATCTTATCTAGTCGTCCCATATCTACGCTAGTGTCTAGTGGGTAGGGGTTGGTTTGGACCTGGGCCTATCTTACCCAGGTCAAGTGCACTGGGTGTGTGACAAACGACTAGGCCATATAACAAAGTGTTATATTATAATGATGTTAACATACCTATGGGACGGACATGCATACTCTCACTGCAATTATGCACTATACAGTATACACTGTATCTTCTGTACGACGAATATGTGTTGTGTACATCAATATGTAACGAATAATTCAAGTGTAGCTATACGCAAGTATAATTTCGGACTCTCAGTTTCAAGATTGTGAAATTGATTTGATTTGTTTATTTATTTGTCTTCATCAATAATGTACTGATCCTCCTGAAACTTGTGCCCACAATGCTCTTCTATTATGACAGGAAAGATTACCGAGACCACGACAAGAGTGTGTTGTGATAGTAAATGACGGGGTTAAGGTTTAGAGAACATCTTTACTCATCCTGTTCAAATGTACAGTGCTGTTTATAATAACCTTATGACTACTGAAAAGTCCAAACGTTATAATGTTAAAAAAAAATCTAAACATAACAAATAAGCATTACCGATATTTGAACTAAATTATCAACACAGTAATACCCCCCCCCCCCAAAACAGACGAAAAAAACAGTAATAACTTTTGTAAATGGCTAGAAAGCCAACTTCATAGTAAAATATCAAATCTAGAGGTATAAATACATTTGGCCTTTTGATAGTGGTCAAGTATTATTATTTACATAATATGAGATAATATTACAGAATTTCACCCTTTCCAACGGAACATCTCTTATTCTACAAGTTTAACACCCGTATTTACACAAGTCATCCACAAGAGCAAGAAGAAGCATACAGTAGATAGAATGACAGAATATAGGAAGGACATGTATCACTTTTAAGTAATTACATACAAATAAGACATTTCAAAGGGATAGATAGTTAAATCAAATAACTCAAAAACTTTAACAAACTTTAAAGAAGAAAAAAAAAAGAGTACAGAACATTTGGCATTAGTCACAAAGACATAGTATCAAAAGAGTTTTAAAGTACAACATGAATTACAAAAGGCACAGAATACCAGACCCCCTAGCAGCCAGTTGTAATGTGTGGTCATACATGCAAAACAGTATGTTTTATTCGGATAATTGGATGCATAATCTCATGTATTTTGTAGCTAGCTAAACCTATTACTCACAATTTGCTAGCTCACGTTGCAAACGACTGGTACAAAAAAAGGTCTCTCTCTCAACATAGAGCACAGTGTATCTCCCAGAGCGTGTGGTGCTCCTTGTAGTGTGTCTGTGTGCGAGAGGTTACATGAGGGACTCCAGGCTCTCTGCTGCAGTGGTGGCTCCCAGAGGGACAGAACCGTTGGTCTCAGGGGACTGTAGGGCCCTCTGGTCTTCCTGGCTGTCCACCAGACTCAACACGGCCCTGTACATGAACTGGTACTGCTCCTAGGAGCGGAGTGGTGAAAGACAGAGTCAGTACAGGATGGGCCAGGTGCAGGGTGCAAATTACTGCGGAGCTAGTGGGGGCTCAGTTCCCCTGAATGAGATGTTAGCTCCTCTGAACAAATTAGCATTATTTATTAATTCTTCTAATTCATTGATAAATATGTTTTACAGTGGTATATATCAAAATAAAAGCTTCCAAATTAAACGAACACCCCCACCTCTCTGTCATGGTTTAAACGAGTGGTGTAAATTTCGCCGCCATTGGACACTTGAACAGTAGAAGCGCGTTCTCTGGAATGGTCACGCTTCACCATCTGGCAGTCCGATGGATGAATCTGGGTTTGGCCAGAATGCATAATGCTAGAATGCATAGTGCCAACTGTAAAGTTTGGTGGAGGATAAATAATGGTCTGGGGCTGTTTTTTATGGTTTGGGCTAGGCCCCTTAGTTCCAGTGAAGAGAAATCTTAATGCTACTGCATACAATGAAATTCTAGACGATTCTATCCTTCCAACTTTGGTGTCCACATACTTTTGGTCATGTAGTGTACGTTAATGACAGTAGACCTATAGTTGACTCTTTCGGTTAAAAGCTTTCAATTTTGCAATGGCATAGGCCTACAATACTTTGGATTTGTGTGCCCATGAGGCCCGTTTTCACGGCACAACATACCCATGATATGTTCCGAATTACAATTAGTTGTGGCTAGCATTAGCAATTGTTTAAACGCTTAATAGTCACAAGCAACACAGTCATAAGTGTCATTCGTGTAAGAAAGGAAAAGGAAATGTTTGTTTTATGTCACATGATCTGTGAAGACTCCAAGCAATAACTCATGAATGTTTTGATTCAACTCATGCATATTATATTGAACGTAGGCTACCTGTTCTGCATGTGTTTGTGTGTGTAAAACTGCCTCGGCTGAGAGGGTAGGCTACCGGCTGTGGTGTAGGCTTAGTGGAGGATAAATGCAAGTTCACCCACCCTTTCAGAAAAATCCATTGAAAGTATAGAGAGCGTAACACTTTTCACGACAATTGGCAGTCATAGTTTACTCACCTTTTATTTCTTTTTTTCCACTACACACTGGCTACTAGTAGGACCTATTTGAAGTTCATAGTTAATACACATTATAGCCTCGTCTTGTAAGTTGACCTTGTGCGTTAGGCTGTCCATCCCGTTTTTTCCAGGACACTTTCAGCCTCATTTTAGGTGTCCTGACATTTCAGGCTACAAAAAAAGGTCAATTTGTCAGCAGGACGCGTCGATTAATGTAGAACTAATCAATGGCAATCGCTGAATGTCATTAGGAAACACTTTCTTGGTGTTTTGAAACGGATGTCTATTTCCATTCATCAAATGGCAAGAGTATACATGCAGTGCACTCCATAACTGTGTATGGTGTGCAGTGTGTGTGTGTGTGTGTGTGTGTGTGTGTGTGTGTGTGTGTGTGTGTGTGTGTGTGTGTGTGTGTGTGTGTGTGTGTGTGTGTGTGTGTGTTTTTGTGTGTGAGCCAACTTAGTGAGCTATGTGAGCTGTTTGCGTAAGCTGTTTGTGTAACATGTGTGTGTGTACATGTGTGTGCAACCTGGACTCAGGGGTAGGTGTAACATAGTAAATGGAAATCCGTCAGAACCAAATTAGTGTGATATGTTCCGTTTGGTATGTATTGATATGTGATGTCCATATCCATTTATTATGATATGTTATGAATTACAATCGTATGATATGTTACAAATTATAATTTGTGTGATATGTTACCAATTGCATTTCGTACAATATGTTACGAATTTGCACTACGTATTGTTGGATTCGGGGTAAACTTTGAACATTGAGATACGAAAGACATGATAGATCAGAAGCATGGTATATAAAGGAGTGAAAGAGACTGGTTTTTATGAAGTTAATGGTTCTCTGTAGAAAAACAGAGTGCATGTGGAATGTGCTGGGTGGACGTGAGAGAGTCACGGGAGTGCGATGGGTGATACGGATGGAGAGCTTAGGGTTAGACATCAAGAGGGTTGAGGTCAGGTCAGGTCACCTTAAGGGAGACAGAGCAGTTTATCACTGAGTCTTCCTGTGGAACCATAAGATGTAAGGTTTGGAGAGAAGGAGGAGGGCCTAAAGTGGAGTATATATATACTTGTGTTGGTGGAAACATGTTTTTGTCTGAATACAGCTGTGCCGACCCTTTGGGAAGAATTAAACTTGCTTTAGCTTCTCCAGTGTCCGTGAGTTATTTACTCTGAAAAATGAGAACCTAACAGTATGATATGTTACAAATTCCAATTTGTTGTGGCTAATGTTAGCGTTAGCAAATGACAATTCGCGTGATATGTTACGAATTACAATTGGCACAATATGTTACGAATTTTACAATACGCATGATATGTTACGAATTACAATTAGTTGTGGCTAATGTTAGCTAGGTAGCTAATGCCAACGTTAGCTAGGCTAGGGGTTAAGGTTAGGGTTAGGAGTTAGGTTAAAGGGTTAAGTTTACGGTTTGGGTAAGAGTTAGCTAACATGCTAAGTAGTTGCATTAGCTAAAAAGGAGAAAGTAGTTGCAAAGTTGCTAAAGTTGTCCGTGATGAGATTTGAAAACACAACCTTTGGGTTGCTAGACATTCGCATTATACGACCACCCCTCCACCCCGACCAACTCCTGTCCTTTTTGCCTTTATAACCTTCTGTCTTATGTAACCATACCAAACGTAACATATCATACTAATTTGAATGTCCCGGGTTTTCCTTTACTATTTGACATCTAGTCTATGAGATCAGCCTGGTGTGAGTATGTGTCTATGTATGAGCTGTGCTATGTTCCCTGCGTTTCTGTGTAGTGTGTGTGCTGTTCCAGGACATACCATGTCGTTGAAGACACCAGGCCTCATGAGGTTGGTCATGCGTGCCACCTGGTACACATCCACAGAGCCCTGCTGCTCCAGCTGCTGTGCCAGGGTGGTGAGGGCACAGAACAGCCCCGCCATCGAGCTACCCAGCCTGGCACAGACACAGACAGGGGGAGCTATGCTATGAACCAATTACGGAAACAACAAGTCTTTGTCTCAAACACAGAATAAGCCAACAACTCCTGTAACAAAAAGCACTTTTATATGGTGAATCAGTGAAATCTGTTCCCATGAGATAACACACTCTTCAAATAAGATTCCTCGCACCCTACCAGCCCTCAGCTGACCTCTCAACCCCAGAGAACACAGAGGGAACAGAGGAGACTCGAGGAAGTGAGGAGAGCAGTAACTCACCGGTCATGTACGACTATGGTTCCTTCTCTCCGTCTGCTGTCCTCTGTGATAATGTTGAGCAGCTGGAAGGTGCTGCTGACGGGGCTGTCTGGGTTGGGCCAGCAGGGGGACATGTACTGACGCACCTCCAGGACATAGTTATCCTGGGGAAAGAAAGAGAGAGCGAGAGGAGTGTGGGAAGAGTCTGTGTGTGTGTGTGTGTGTGTAGTTCTCATTTGTGTGTGGTCCTCATTTGTGTGTATGTGTCTAGTTTGATCTGTGTGTGTGGTTTGATCTCTCCCAGCTAGCACATTTTGTTCCTTGGAAGTTGTGGGAACGTATGTTTTTGGTTTCACATTGGTTGTGGGAACAAAGCCATACGCTTCCTGACTGGTAAAATTGGACGTTTTTTAAACGTTCTGTGAACATTTTGCCTGTTCTGGGAATGTTTATTTTTAGTTTGCAGCCAGGGAGGTTCTGAGAGCGTTTTACTCTGGTTCCTTGGAAGTTTTATTAACCCTCTGAGAAATGAAATTATAGGGAATGTTTCTGAATGTTTCAATAAGACTTTTAATAAGACTTTTTATTTATTTATTTGGGGTTCGAAACATATTTGAACTCCAAGCACAGATAGGACACATGTGTGCCCTTTCCTGCAGTCAAATGACCAAATCAACTTCTAGTGGCCTGATGTGTGGAACGTAAAAAAATGCTGAAAATTCGGTTTCTATGTGAAACGGTTTTGTCAGTCCTTTGTGATGTATATAAAGAGAAATATTGAGATTCAAACTCAAAATTGGATACTTTTCAACTCTTTATCTGGCATGGTACAGCTGTCTACTTTTTTTTTTAGGTCCATGACCATGTGTTTAAAGTGTATACTTTTGTTTCAAAGCACTCATTAAGATCAGATGTGGACAATTAGTGGGCGCGGCCAACACACCTCAACACACTAAACAAGAGAGAGGACACAAAGAGTTTGTTGATGCTGAGAATGGAATGTTTATGTTTTTTAATAACATTGCTAGAAAGTTCTCTGAACATTACAAACGTTTTCTTGTGTTTTTTTATGGAAAGTTTTCTTCACGTTCTTGGAACAATTTGAGAGCCTGACTTTAAAGAAAACCACGAGGAAACCTTATGCTGACGTACTGAAATTCCCACAGAAGAACGTTGTTTCTTAACGTTCTCTCAACTATCTGAGAACATTCCCAAAGCCAAACTAGTTGGAGAACGTTACTCGAACATTACCGAAATTGAAATTAAATGTAACTATGTTTTAACTTTTAGGAAATGTTCTGTTAAAGTAATGAAATACCAAGAAAATAATGATTTTTTTGTCAAGTTCCTTAAACGTGCCGAGAATGTTCCAAAGACAGGCAACTATCCTGCAGCATTCCCAGAAAGTTGTGGGAAGGTTGTATGCAAAATAACCATAGGACAGCCATGCTCCCACCAAGCTCTAAGAAACATATGGTTCTCAGAACGTTATGTGCTAGCTGGGCTGTGTGTGTGTGGTTGAATCTGTGTGTGTGTATGCGTGTGCCAGCTTGCATGTGTGAGTGAGTGTGTGGGGTTGGATCTTACCTGTGTGGCCTCCAGTAAGAAGTCGTGGACCACCAGTCTCTCCTCGTTGGCCAGACACATGTGGTCCTCTCCAGAGAACGACACTATGAAACCCTCGCAGCTGATTGGCTGATCCTTACTGGGCCAGTACACACAAGACTCCTCCCCCTCGCTCTGATAGGACACAATGGAGACAGCGTTATAGGTGTGATACTGTTGACGTGTGTGTGTGTGTGTGTGTGTGTGTGTGTGTGTGTGTGTGTGTGTGTGTGTGTGTGTGTGTGTGTGTGTGTGTGTGTGTGTGTGTGTGTGTGTGTGTGTGTGTGTGTGTGTGTGTGAGAGAGAAGTGCTACCTGCTCACCTGTGCTGTGTGTGTGTCAGGTAGGGAGATGATGAGCTGTGAGTTGTGGTCCCAGACCATTCTCCAGAAGTCAGAGACAGTGGAGGGGAGAGGAGACTGAGTCAGGATAAACTCCCTGCTCTTGTGGTAACCCTGGAACACAGCACAGACACAGTCAAAATAAACAACATGAATCTGGAACACACATATGACTTTGCTTCGACGTGGTTTATGAGTGTACAAAACATTAGGAACACCTTCCTACTATTGAGTTGCACCCCTTTCGCCCTCAGAACAGCCTCAATTCGCCGGGGCATGAACTCTACAAGGTGTAGAAGCATTCCCCAGCGTGAAAAACCCAGCAGCGTTGCAGTTCTTGACACACTCAAACAGGTGCACCTGGCACCTACCCCGTTCAAAGGCACTTAAATCTTCACCCTCTGAATGGCGCACATACACAATCCATGTCTCAACTGTCTCAAGGCTTAAAGTCCTTCATTAACCTGTCTCCTCCCCTTCATCTACACTGATTGAAGTGGATTTAACAAGTGCCGTCAATAAAAGCAGTTCCTAATGTTTTGTACAGTTAGTGTATGTAGTGTTTATGAAGACCTTATAAATGCTCTATAAAGCATTCATAAGGGGTCCTTATCAAATGGACAACCTTGCCCTTACCATGATATAGGACGCGTTGATGTAGTCTGAAGATTCTCCTTCCACTGGACATGACAGACACACTCTGGATCTCTCCACTGCAGCACACACAGAAACACACAACACAATCTATTCTTTTCAAGTGGTCCTAAAGTATTGCTTGAATTTATTATATTAAAAAATGTTCTGGTTTTCTCAGATAAAGTATTCCATGTTTTTATTACTCTGAATCGAAATGTTCTTTTGCCTATTTCTCTTCTCTGCTGAGGTAAGACAGAGATGAAGGAGAACCTTTTCCTGGTATTGACTAAATGGCTGTCTCTTACCGACTATATCGTGTTGTGATTGGCTACTTCAACTCACCCGGCATGAGAGAGGAGGTCCTGTTTTTGTCAGCGTTTCCTTCTCTCAGGGCAGCGGCGTAGTCCGCCTGTCTGGCTCTGCGCTGACTCACCAGCTATAACACAACAGTAGTAAACATTACCAACACATTACCATCACTCCTGCTAAATGGCTTTCACCAATCAAGTCATGCCAGATCAGTGATTACTTCAAGGATGTATCCTCAATGTGTTTGGGCAGGTCCCAAGTCAGGGCCCAGAAAGTAGCACACTAGGGTGTAGGGTTCCACTCTGTGTGTGTGTGTGTGTGTGTGTGTGTGTGTGTGTGTGTGTGTGTGCGTGCGTGCGTGCGTGCGTGCGTGCGTGCGTGCGCGCGTGCGCGCGTGTGTGTGTTCTGACCTTGAACTGTCTCTCCATGCGTGTCCTCCCGGAGGGCCCAGTGGTCAGCAGGTCCGAGACGTAGGAGTGGACCAGGTCAGAGGTCACCAGAGTGTCCCTGCTGACGATGGCCTCCACCAGAGCATCATGGATAAACACATACTGCTCCTGAGGACCAGAGAGACATAACACAGAGAGAGACTTCTCACTCACATCACCTACAGCAGGGCTGGATAATGACTTGATTAGTTGAATCGGCTGTGTAGTGCTAGCGCAAAAACCTCAAAGTGCACCCCCTGGGTTCCCCGGGACCGAGTTTGGGAAACGCTGCTCCAGTAAGTGTGTGCATTACCTCCGTCTGTACCAGGTAGTTCCTCTGTGTTCTGACGTGTTTGAGGAAGCCCAGTATGTTGACTGTTCCCTGGTCCTGGATCTGTTGCAACATGCTGTCCAGCACGATGTAGGTCCCTGTCCTCCCCACACCAGCACTACACACACAGAACATACTTGTGAGAGAGTTCCACACAACACGACGCTTCCCTTTTCAGAAATGAATACTTGGATATTCACCTTCTGCACCAAGCCATTGGATCTGCATACTGTTATTCAACCTTTTCTCAAGCAATATTTTGGCCAAGTCTTTCCCCCTGGTTGTTATTAACCCCCCCCCCCCCCCCCCCTTCCCACACACACCCAGCCCACCTGCAGTGTACGAGGACGGGGCCCATGTCCTGAGTCCTGGCCTGGGACGAGGCCCGTACGAAGGAGATGACAGGCAGGGTGTATTCAGGCACGCCCATGTCAGGCCACTGGGTGTAGTGGTACTGGACCACCGTCCTCTCAGCACAGCATCCCCTCTGGGAAGCCTGCAGGTACAACACACAGCAGGCAGGGTCAAACAGACTAGAGGCTCTGTGCACTGCAGTGCATCTTCTTCAAGGTGTGTGTGTGTGTGTGTGTGTGTGTGTGTGTGTGTGTGTGTGTGTGTGTGTGTGTGTGTGTGTGTGTGTGTGTGTGTGTGTGTGTGTGTGTGTTTGTGTGTGTGTGTGTGTGTGTGTGTGTGTGTGTGTGTGTGTGTGTATCCAGGCAGGTACCTTTTGTGAGGTGTCTCTGACGGTAAAGGTCCTCCGGGTATAGTAGGCCAGGGTCTTGGTGTCTTTTAGGGTCACCAGGAAATAACCGTACACCTCCTGGTTCTCCATTGGCCAGTACTGGTCACACTTCCTCTGACATGACAGAGGGAGAGAGCCTCAGTCACACAATGGTCAAAACAGTCATATAAAAGTCAGATAAAAACTTCACAAACAGAGTTATGTTCCATTTTTCTTTCGTCTTGAACCAATGTCTTCTGTTCAAACTGTGTAAAAAGAAGACACATCAACACAGTGCCCCAGCCTGCAGTCTGTCTGTGTGACTAACTGACCCGTCCCTTCTCCAACAGGTTGGTGATCATGACGATGACTCCAACATTCTCCTGCCACACCATCCTCCAGAAGTCCTCTGTTCCAGACTTCAGGGGCCCCTGGGCTGCGATGTAGGCCCTTGTACGCTCAAAACCCTGACAGGAACACACACACACACAGATCAATCAATCAACCAATCATCCAGCCAATCTTCCATACTACCCCTATAGTCTGTATTTCTATACCACTCCTCTTTACATAGCGTGCGTACATGTTCACTAGTTGATATAGATATGAATGATACGGAGAGGAGCTACTTACATCAACAAAGTTAGCATTGATGTAGTCTCCACCTTTTCCCTCTTCCAGCAGTTTGACTCTGCTGTGGTCATCTAGACCAACAAAGAGGGTTAATGAATAGTGTCTGTGTGTGTGTGTGTGTGTGTGTGTGTGTGTGTGTGTGTGTGTGTGTGTGTGTGTGTGTGTGTGTGTGTGTGTGTGTGTGTGTGTGTGTGTGTGTGGTGTGTGTGTGGTGTGTGTGTGTGTGGTGTGTGTGTGTGTGTGTGTGTGTGTGTGAGAGTGACGTACAGGCCATGATGTTGATGTATCGGTTCTTGTTCTTGTTGTCTGGGTGGTTGGAGCTGTCAGTGGTGATGCCCATCTCCACCGTGCACGACTGCACCTCCTGTAAGAGAAACACACCGGCACTCAGTCACACAACCCTGAACAATGAATGACCAATACACACACACACACACACACACACTGAGCCATTACGAACCAACACACACAACCTGGCCGGTGCCAAACACGCAAGTCCAATTATCAAATAGAAGGAAGCATGCAAGAACACAACGAACAAGAAAAAGCACTAAAATACATGACAGCAGACAGTAATGCTACTCAGAGATGTGATCCATGCAACAACAAAAAAACACTATCAGTCAATTCCAATGATAGGAAAAAGAGAAAAGGTCTTCCTGATTCTGAGGTCAAAGGTCAAAGAATCAGGAAGTCCTGACGAATCAGGATAACATCTTTGATACTGTGTGTATATCTAATCTAACACAAAGGGAGTCTTACCTCATAACACTCTGTCACAATCTAATGTGGGGGGGGGGAGTAGGGGGTGAGAATGGGAGGTGGAAGGGTGGTGGGGAGGAGGGGGTGAGAATGCAGAAAGCACAGCGATGAGGGGTTGGGCGACACACAGTGACCAGTCAGTGCAGATACAGAGACATGAGGAACAGCTCTCTGTGTATGTAGTTGTCTGGAGGTAGTGGCCATGCCTATTGACAGGGTCACCTACTGATGCACCCAGTTTTGCAAACTGTACGCCACGTTGACACCAAACATTCTATTGGAACGTTGTCTCGGAATGGGTGGTGTGAACATGGCATCCATTAAAATGTCTTTTTCCCAAACTCTGTGTATCTATAGCTATGTACAGGGTGTATTAGAGTAAGGTTACCTACAGAGACAGTGTAATGTAGTCCCTCACCCAAACACACAGTGCACCCTCAACATGCTACCCCACAACCACAACAGTTACACTGAGATAGATAGGGACATCTAATACACATAGGAACATCTACAGACGGCAACTAAAATGTTGCTCTAATCATTAAACAAACGTTTCTGTTTCAGACAGTGCCACCTTTCAGACAGGATGCCTCACTTACCAGTAGTGTTGAGTTCAGTTATACTCTGAACAAACATACACTTTTATTGATTAGAAAGGAATAGCTTTAGTAAGCAGTGAGGGTCAAATCCTAACCATGACTACCACACTGTGCCTAGGTGATGTTAATACTGCTGGGGAGCGTTAAGAGTGTAACACATACAGTAGCATCAGGCTGATGTCTCTCTCACCTCAAAATCCGTGGAGAAGGTGTTGGTCTGGTGGAGCTCTGCCACGTGCTTCACAAACTGCTTCACTGACAGTGCCTCGTGCTCTTCTGGAAACACAGACAGGAATGAATGAATGGACGATGTGTGTGGTGTGTGTGTGAGTGCGAGTGTTACCTGTGGCGAGCAGCAGCGGTGAAGACAAAGCAGAGATGACTTTGGGTGAGGCGGTGTCTTCAGTGAAGATGTCAACCGTCTGGAAGCAGTTTCTGTTAAACAAACGTTGCAAATAGAAATATAATGAATAGAGCTGACACGACTCCCAATTCTACAGGGCAGACAATCATACCTGCTCTACACAATACATTTCTATCTGAACAAACACTGTAAAACATTTGCTGTAAAATGTACAGTAACTTACTGGCAGCAATTGGCCAGTAAGTTACTGTCATTTATTTTAGAGTACAGCTACTGTAATACATTTAACAGTAATTAATTTTACAGTACCAAAAAATATGACTGTAATCTAATTACAGCATATTATTGGAATTACCCATGCAGTGACATATTACCCAGTATTCTTTGCAAGTTTTCCTTTTTACATTTACATTTTGGTCATTTAGTGGGCGCTCTTGTCCTTAGCAACTTACAGTCAGTGTATTCAACCAAGGTTGATAACAATTCTCAGTCATAGCAAGTAAAAAGCTTCTCCATTACTTGTAATTACAACAAGACATCTTATGATATATCTCTGGATAGTGCCAATACAATACTGAGATATTTACAGTAACTTGATGACAGAGCAATGAAACACAGTACAACGGACTATTAAACTATAAAAGAAAACGACAGTATTTTACTGTAATTACAAGGGATTAGAGCAAGCAGGTTGGCTGTAGGCATTTGTATATGAATTAATATTAGGTGTTTCATATCACTTTCACTTCTAGAGGCCTAATCAAAGGCTTCCAAACTGGCCGTGATTACAGGGCGAAACAAATCAAATGCACATGAGTACATACTCAGCCATTAAAAGACCTGCTTCTACTCCGATCTGTTCCCATATCTGTTCCCACTGAACAAAAATATAAACGTAACATGTTAAGTGTTGGTCCCATGTTTCATGAACTGAAAAAAAAGATCCCAGACATGTTTCATATGCACAAAACAAATATTTATCTCAAAATGTGTTTACATCCCTATTAGTGAGCATTTCTCCTTTGCCAAGATAATCCATCCACCTGACAGGTGTGGCATATCAAGAAGCTGATTAAACAGCATGGTCATTACACAGGTGCATCTTGTGCTGGGGACAATAAAAGGCCACTCTAAAATGTGCAGTTTTGTCACACAACACAATGCCACAGATGTCTCAAGTTTTGAGGGCGACTGCAGGAATGTCCACCGGAGCTGTTGCCAGAGAATCGAATGTTAATTTCTCTACCATAAATCGCCTCCAACGTTATAGAATTTGACAGTACTTCCAACCCACCTCACAACCGCAGACCACGTGTATTGCGTCATGTGGGCGAGTGGTTTGCTGATAACAACAAGAAGAGGTGATGACGTACCAGCCACCGTTTGTCCCATGAATTAATCACAAAAATGGAGGATTAGCTGATAACTACGAAACAAACATTCTGGATAATATAGAGAATCTGGAACCATTTATTGATCAGCATTTTGATATGCTCGAAAAAGAAACGGATGCATCGAAGCGAACAAGAGAAGACTTTTCCTCGAGTTCTGCGAGCTAAACAGGAGGAAAGCCGAGCTAAACAGGAAGAAAGCCGCCGTCTAAAAGTCCAAACTTAACATTGGAGGGGGACGTTTTTATAACTAAGTCTCCAGAAGATGGAGCATTGCTTACAAGCATGAGAGAGCAGCTAAAAAAACTGGATCTATTGCTTGGGCTACTGGGGGAGGTTGAGGCCTTAAAAACATGAATGGATTACAGTAATAAAATGGGAAAAAAATACGAGCGGGAAAATAAGACCGTGGATTCCCTAAAAGACACTACAGAGAGGCTGCGGTATGATAATAAAACAATGAAAGCCGAATTACATGAACTAAAGTGCAGAAGTATGAGAAATAATACTGTCATAATGGGAATAAAGGATAATGTAAACTATCAGTCAACGGAGGAAAAAGTCAAGGTGTTCATGAAACGATCCGGTGGAAACAATTGATTTTCAAAGAGTAGATGGAAGGCCCAGTACGATCGTAGCTATGCTAACCCACTACAGAAATTAAAATTGCCTTGTTACAACAGGGTAGGGTATTGAAAACCCCATTCTCTATTAATGAACAAGTTCCTCATGAGATAGTGGAGAGACGACTTGCCCTGCACCCCAAGTTCAAAAGACTCCGAGCAGAGAAGCAGAATGTTCGTCTAGTGGTCGACAAACTATATGTAAATAATCAAATGTTCAAGGACTCCATGATTACAACGTGGCTGTGAGTGATAGCTACCTCCTATTGAAGTAGTCCCCGATACATATTTGCACCGCATTACACAGTACAAATATGGATTCATAGGTTTTTTTTCACATTTGTTTTTTGTTTGTTGCATGAACGACTCCTTTTGTTTTTATTCATGCTTTATGGAACCGTGGACTTAAAATAAGGTTGGATTTGTGGTAATGCAGAATGGGTATTATGAACTTATCCTCTTTCTGTTTAGGCAAAATGGAGCTATATGGATTGGACTATCTGGGCTAATTGGACTATATGGACGTAATATCAGATTTTGATTTAGGGGAAGGCGAGGATGGGTAAGGCTGACCTCTTTTTTCTTCTTTTTTTTTTTATGTATTTAATTTGAAGATTGTACATTATAAATACTAAGGTAGTTTTTTTGTTTAATATGATATGTCCTAATTGTAGAGGTCGGGTATATTATGACTTAAAATATGTTATATAGTGCGGCCCTTGTTCGCCGATGTAAATCGGAATGATTCGCTTTTAAGATAAAACGTAATAAATATGAATAGATGTATTATAGGGCTAGGATAAAGGATTATATAATTTAAAAACCCGCATAGGTTCTCTATTGGAATAGGCCTATACGATCCTGAAAAATTGGCAATACCCTTTTACATTAAAATAATTATTCTCAATATAAAAAATGTAAAGAATGATTATTCTTCCGATACACACCGGAAAATGGATGGATTAGGTATTGTCAACAAGGTTGTGGTCTCTAGTGTGTGTGTGGGCTGGTTAACACTGGGATAAAGTGATTCAAGTTAACGGTAGAAATAATACAATAATTGGCTTATGGAAGCACTTCTCTAAGCGAGAGAAATGTATATTATATATTTCTATGAGCTATTTATGTTAGCTTTTTTATATTGTTGATCCTAATGATATAGGCCTAGGTGTAAAACAGCCGAGGTGATAGAGCAACGACCCTGGAATAAAAAAACTATGTGTAGGGTGGAGAGAGGGTTGGTTTTACAGGTTTACTCGCTCCGGATTGTCAGTACTGCATGTGTTATTGGCTATCGTGTCGGAATCGATTGTGAGTTTGAACTTGAGTATGCCTTCCCATAAGGGAGTGTTGGGGTTGGCCTGCGTTCGGCTCTGGCACGGCCATGGCACGATACAACAGGATATAATGTGATGCCTAAAACAAATTTTTATTTGCAGTCATTAGCGGCCGTTAGAATCTGTTCCTTTTTCCTCCTTTTTTTCTCAAAATATAATGAGGACTACATGAAATATGTCTTACATGTAATGGACATAACAAAAGGACAACTGAATCCAATGAACTGAGCAGGCTGGGCTGACATGCTTATAGACTTGCTAGGACTTTCAAATATGAGCATGCATGTATAAGATTGTGCTGTTATTATTTATATTAATAATATATATTACAGTTTTTTTTCTGACTGTTTTCCATGTTATGTGGTTAGTTCTCTTAAAACCTCTTTAGGGGGTGTGGGACGCTACAGTCCCACCTGGCCAACATCCAGTGAAATTGCAGAGCGCCAAATTCAAAAACAGAAATACTCATTATAAAAATTCATGAAACATACAAGTGTTATACATAGGTTTAAAGATGAACTTCCTGTTAATCCAACCACGGTGTCAGATTTCAAAAATACTTTACTGCGAAAGCAAACCATGCGATTATCTGAGAACAGCGCCCAGTAGACAAATCATTACAAACAGTAACCAGCCAAGTAGACGAGTAACAAAAGTCAGAAATAGCGATAAAATTAATCACTTACCTTTGATGATCTTCATATGGTTACACTGTCAGAGTCTATCTAAAAGATAGCGAAGGAGTCAGGCGCAGGACACAGGTAAGAGTAACAATCACTGATTTACTCAATCCAAAACGTAACAAAATCCCGTTTCAAACAATGACAAAACAGGACTCAAAATACAACACACCGGAATACACGAAAGACAATCACACACAAAACAGAAAGGGAAACCAGAGGGTTAAATAAGGAACATAATTATGAGATGGGAACCAGGTGTGTAAACAGACAAAACAAAAGGAAAAATGAAACATGGATCGGTGGCGGCTAGAAAGCCGGTGACGTCGACCGCCGAACACCGCCCGAACAAGGAGAGGGAACAACTCCGGTGGAAGTCGTGACATACACTCACAAAACTCCCAGTTACCCAATAAATGTTCATTTTGTTCGATCAAGTCCCTCTTTATATCCAAAAACCTCAGTTTTGTTAGCGCGTTTTGTTCAGTAATCTGTCTCAAACAACATCCGGTGAAATTGCAGAGCGTGAAACTCAACAAAACAGAAATTCTCATTATAAACATACATAAAAGATACAAATGTTATACACCAGTTGAAAGATACATTTCTTGTTAATCCAACCGCTGTGTCAGATTTCAAAAAGGCTTTACGGCGAAAGCAAACCATGCAATTATCTGAGAACAGCGCCCAGCAGACATATCATTACAAACAGTTAGCAGCCAAGAAGAGGAGTAACAAAAGTCATAAATAGCGATAAAATGTATCACTTACCTTTGATGATCTTCATATGGTTGCACTCCGAAGACTTCATGTTACACAATAAATGTTCGTTTTGTTCGATTATGTCCAAAAACCTCAGTTTTGTTGATGCGTTTTGTTCAGTAATCCATTGGAACAAAGCGTGGTCACAACAGACAGACGAAAAATCTAAAAAGTACCATAAAAGTTCATAGAAACATGTCAAACGATGTTTATAATCAATCCTCGGGTTGTTTTTGTCATAAATAGTCAATCATATTTCAACCGGACCATAACTTCGTCAATAGAAAAGGAGAAACAAGAAAGGCGCGCTCCCGTTCACACGCTAGACTCATGTCTGGAAATTTCCACTGTCCTCTCATTGAAAGTGCTGTTTCTCCCTCATTTTTCAGAGTAAAAGCCTGAAACAATGCCTAAAGACTGGCCACATGTAGTGGAAGCCATAGAGATCATAAGGTCATAAGTCTTTGTACGGTGGATAGGCTTTCAATGGAAAAACAGGCATTTCAAAATAATAGCACTTCCTGGATGGATTTTCCTCAGGTTTTCGCCTGCCATATCAGTTCTGTTATACTCACAGACATTATTTTAACAGTTTTGTAAACTTTAGAGTGTTTTCTATCCAAATCTACCAATTACATGCATATCCTAGCTTCTGGGCCTGAGTAGCAGGCAGTTTACTTTGGGCATGCTTTTCATCCAAAATTCTGAATGCTGCCCCCTACCCTAGTTTAAGCATCCTGATAGATAATTATGTTATCATGGGAATGCCCATATTTCCCTCTGCCCAACGCCAATTGGGGGCCAAGGGTTTGCCTTAGGACGCAAAGGTGCGCCACGAGTCAGGGAGATGGTCTGATGATATGGGGGGAGGTTTTAGTGGGTGGAATATTAGGACAATTGGAGGTTTATGAAGTTGCAGCTTAATGCTTAATTATTATGGTACACTATACGGACACTTAATCATCATGATGCTTTTTAATGGTACGTTTACAAACATTGGTTGTGGTAAGTATAATTGAAACTTGGGTATCATTATGGTAAGTGGGGAAATAAGTATAGCAAGTTATAATTGTAATGGCTTAGCAGATCATAAAAAATATAAATGTTTACATGGCTAAAAGAGATAATATAATATCTACTGTTTACAGGAAACTCATTCTACAAATATAGATGAGGTTTGGTGGAAAAAGGACTGGGAGAGAGAAATATATTTTTGTCATGGTCAAAGAAACTCAAAAGGGGTGATTATATTAATTAATACAAATTTTGATCCGATTGTGCAGACAGATCCGCAAGGAAGATGGATTATTTTAAATATTATATTGGACCAAAAACATATCTGGCTAATTAATCTGTATGGGCAAAATAATGATCCACACTTTTTCGAAAATATATAAACTTAACAAAAAAAGAAACGTCCCTTTTTCAGGACCCTGTCTTTCAAAGATAATTCATAAAAATCCATAGATCGTCATTGTAAAGGGTTTAAACACTGTTTCCCATGCTTGTTCAATGAACGATAAACAATTAATGAACATACACCTATGGAACGGCTGTTAAGACACTAACAGCTTACAGACGAGAGGCAATTAAGGTTACAGTTATGAAAACTTAGGACACTAAAGAGGCCTTTCTACGGACTCTGAAAAACACCAAAAGAAAGATGCCCAGGGTCCCTGCTCGTCTGCGTGAATGTGCCTTAGGCATGATGCAAGGAGGCATGAGGACTGCAGATGTAGCCGTACTGTGAGACGCCTAAGACAGTGCTACAGGGAGACAGGACGGACAGCTGATCATCCTCGCAGTGGCCGACCACGTGTAACAACACCTGCACAGGATCAGTACATCTGAAAATCACACCTGCGGGACAGGTACGGGATGGCAACAAAACCTGCCCAAGTTACACTAGGAACGCACAATCCCTCCATCAGTGCTCAGACTGTCCACATTAGGCTGAGAGAGGCTGGACTGAGGGCTTGTAGGCCTGTTGTAAGGCAGGTCCTCACCAGACATCACCGGCAACAATGTCGCCTGTGGGCACAAACCCACCGTCGCTAGACCAGACAGGACTGTCAAAAAGTGCTCTTCACTGACAAGTCGCGGTTTTGTCTCACCAGGGGTGATGGTCAGGTTCGCGTTTATCGTCGAAGGAATGAGCGTTACACCGAGGCCTGTACTCTGGAGTGGGATCAATTTGGAGGTGGAGGGTCAGTCATGGTATGGGGCGGTGTGTCACACCATCATCGGACTGAGGTTGTTATCATTGCAGGAAATCTCAACGCTGTGCGTTACAGGGAAGACATCCTCCTCCCTCATGTGGTACCCTTCCTGCAGGCTTATCCTGACATGACCCTCCAGCATGACAATGCCACCAGCCATACTGCTCGTTCTGTGCGTGATTTCCTGCAAGACAGGAATGTCAGTGTTCTGCCATGGCCAGAGAAGAGCCCTTTAGTGGATATATGGAGGTTGAAAAACGCTGACCTAGTGAGATATACATGGAGGAGGCTTAATCAAGCTAGTCGTCTTGATTACTTCCTGGTCTCGTTCTTATTGGCATCAAAAGTATTAATAGGAGTCCGAATGCGATCGAACCACCATCTAATTGGCTTCCATATAACTCTTACAGCATTTCCACGTGGACGGGGATATTGGAAATTTAATCAAAGCCTATTGGATGACAATTTGTTAACTAAGACAAAACAATGAATAATTGACTTTTTTGTACAACATAGGTACAGCAGATCCCCTTATTGTATGGGACACTTTCAAATGTACCTTTAGAGGCCATTCAATACTCATCATTAAAACAAAAGCAGTCTAGCTCAAAAGAGATGAGACTAATAAAGGAAATAGAGGAAGTAGATGGTAACAGCGCAGGTAGATGGTAATGGAAACTGTACTATAGAGGCACAAAATAGGTTAGAGGAAAAACAAAAAGAAATGGAGGTACTTATTCAAGAACGATTAAGTGTAATGCATTACAAAAATAAAGCGAATTGGATGGAAAATGGGGAAAAATGCACAACATGTCTCTTGAATCTTCACCACAGAAATTAGACCAAAAATAATTTACAGAAACTCGGTACAAATGATGGAGTAATCCATGATTCAACAAATTATATTTTGAAAGGGGAAGCAAAATATTTCAAGCATGTTTTCTTTTCAGTCTCCTCCATTTCCACTGAAGGACGTTTTGAGGCAATAAAATATTTTCAGTCTGGAAAAACACCAGGGCTTGATGGTATACCAGTAGAGGTATATATACTGTATATATATATATGGGGCATACAACAATCTCAAGTTTGTAGATTTTGTTTGCGAAGAGACAGAATCAATAGATAATTTATTCTGGTATTGCCCCTACGTAGCTTGTTTCTGGTCACAGGTTCAGGTATGGTTAAAAAATCACAACATGCACTTAAAATTAACCTTACAAATACTGTTGGGCGATCTGGAAAGCCATTGCCAGTCAAAACAATTATATAATAATACTCGTAGGAAAGGTTTTCATCTTTAGATCACAATCTGTGCATAATATACGATTAGAAAGATTCAAACATTTTGTGAAACATCACAGCGCAATTGAAAAAATATATGGCATATGGAAACCTAACAAGGGCGGTCTATGGTAATAGGTAGGATGGGCTGAGAGTGGCTGAGGGTTGGGATTAAAGAGTTTGTTTGGTAATGTATTGTTGTTATATATAAAAGTACCGTATATGTTAAATGTATATGTAGAAAATAATTTAATTAGAATGTTTATTTTTTTATTTTTTTACAGCTAAGATATTTGTCCTCTGAAGAGGGGGGGTGGTGGGGGGTTTAGGTATGGGCAGGCATAAGCTATGGACAACGAACACAATTGCATTTCATCAAAGCCTATTTAATTGCACAGAGATGCTGTGACGAGATCCTGAGGCCCATTGTCGTGCCATTCATCAGCCGCCATCACCTCATGTTTCAGCATGATAATGCATGACCCCATAGTCGCAAGGATCTGTACACAATTCTTGGAAGCTGAAAATGCCCCAGTTATTCCATGGCCTGCATAATCACCAGACATGTCACCCATTGAGCATGTTTGGGATGCTCTGGATCGACGTGTACGACAGCGTGTTCCAGTTTCCGCCAATATCCAGTAACTACGCACAGCCATGGGAGAAGGAGTCGGACAACATTCCACAATCAACAGCCTGATCAACTCTGTGAGCCAGCGATTCTTCTCACACAATATTTCACCAGAATGCACCATAATTAATACTGTAAAATACATTTACAGTATTTTACTGTGCATTTCATAGGTTTTGAAATGATAGAAAGGTCTTACAGTGTGCTGTAAAACAAATGTAAGGTATTCTATTGTGGATTGTACAGTAATCTACTGTATTCAGTTTATACAGTAAGTTACTGATAAAATGACAAAACGGCTAACAGTGCAGTGTGCTAATCGTACCTCCAGTAGATGAGGATGCCCACCAGGACCAGCAGACAGATAATGGTGAGGGTGGATACCACAGCCAGAGGAACCACTGTCCTCCTCTCCCTCTCAGCAACACTTCCCACCATTTCTACCCTTGACTCATGGCTGCTGTTATTGATCTCTGGGGGGGAGAAAGAATCGGTTATTATTTACAGACTCGTATGCACACGCACACACCCTGGATTTGAAAAAACATCCTTTATTCATTTAAAATCAGTAGGAAATATTACCACCTCATTGAGCACAAATGCCATAATCATATTTCCTCTGCTACACAAGGAAATCTCATATCACTCTCTGAATAACATCACCTAACCCGCCACCATGATTGGAGATTCCTGAGTGTACGTTACCTTTCCTCAGCTCCTCCACAGCCCTGCTGTCGGGGAGAACAGGGTCACGTAGATCTATACAAGGGATGTGCAGCTCTATAGCAGAGTTACCAGCGCTGGGCAGCTCCACTAGGACCTCTCCACCTCTATCTCCAGACCCACTAGCCTCCCCCAGCACCACAGACCCCTGAGGATTGGCCCCTGCTCTGTCAACCTCAGACACACCACTACCAGTCTCACTCTCAAAGTAGAAGATAGAAGAAAGACCCCCTAAGTCACCGCTGCTCTCTTCCTGTGTCTCTCCCTCTGTTGTGTCCATGGCTGAGGCCAGTGTGAGTGAACGTAGGTCTGTCCCAAGGGAAAGTGTTGCCCCTCTCGGCCAGTCCTGACCTAGGGTGACCCCGTCCCCGTAGAGGCCAGAGCCTGACCCACTGATGTCTGTCTGTCCAACCTGAGAGGTCACAGTCTGTCTGTCCGACCTGGAGTCATTTTCAGAGGGGTAGACAGAGGGGGAGTGGGTTGTGTCTTTTTCGGAGGGGGTGACAGACAGGTAGAGGGTTGGTGTCTCTTCTGAATGGCTGAGAGAAGGGTGCAAGGTGGTGTAGCCCCCTTGGGAGGGTGTGAGAGAATCCTCTTCAGAGTGGGAGACAGAGGGGTATGGGGCTGGAAAGTTGAGAGGTTCTGTGGGCTGCTGAACCCAAGTCCCCCTCTGAAAGCTGGTACTGACTGGAACAGAGAGGCCTGTCTGGTCAGACTGAGTGTGAAAATAAGCACTAAACTGAATATATAACAACACATCAGACCACCAGAGAGGAGCATAAGAGCCACAGAGTCTGAGTGGTTATACAAAGCAGCCACCAGAGGGCAGACTGGAGTCAGGGAGGAGCAGCCAGGTGGGTAAAGAGTCCCAGAAGAAGACATAAGACGTGAATCCTTATGATTCAAGGGAAGGAAGACAGACTGGCAGAGGAATACCACCACCGCTGGATACTGGTAGGAGACATGGAATCTCTGAAGTACCAGTGGGAACCAGTATGAACCACTGGGCAGCCAAAGGATGAGAGAGAAGTTGAAAAGGGCAGATCACTATAGACAGACACAATGAGTGACTGTTACAGCACATCACCAGTGTAACCACCATCAGCCAGTAGAGCGCCAGTCCCTTCACCACCATCATTATCACCATCGTAGGTCTAAGTGGCAATATCACTCTTATCAACAGCACAGCAGCAGAGAGGTACAGGTCACACAACCAAAACACAACCATCATTCATCCATCAAACAACCACCACAACCAAACAATGTAAGAGTGCACTATACAGTGCCCTGCTTTGGCAACAGGAGGAGAGGCGAAGGCATAAAGGTAATATGTCATTTATTTTATATGTACACACACACAGACATTTACAGCATACATGCAGGGCTGCAGGGTACACAGGTGTTTCTTACCGGTGAAGATGGGCTGGGTAGTGTGCTGTAAGACCTTGACGAGGCCTGAGGTAGTGGAGGAGCCGTAGGCCGTGGAGAGGGAGTTGCTGGGACTTGAAGTCCTGGATCTGACCCAGGGCACAGAGGGGGTTGAGGTTACAGAAACCGGGGTCTGTTGAATAGGGGTGGCCCTTGTCACTGTGCTAACTCTGTTATGAGACAGTCCGGAGGTCAAAATCAAGCCCCTGTTCTCTCCTTTCACTGTGACTTTAGGTCTGGCAGTAACCGGACTGAGAACTCTATCATCCAGTGTTTTGTTCCATGTTGTTTTAGATGGCGTAGTTGCGAACTCTAAGGCAGTGGTGTTGACAACGTCCTCGTAGTAAACATCAGTGACCACCATGCCCCCCGCCGGAGGGGTGTACATATCGCTCTCTGGGGGTAGCAGGCCGATACCGGAAATGTCAGGTTTCTGGGCAGCGGAACCACGGTTTGGGTTCCGGCTCTGCTGAGGCGACCGCGACAATGAGGCCTCCTCTGTGATTTGCCGGTGGACAGGCGGCGGGCTGGTCGCCCGGGAGACGGGAATCAGGAAGCCTGGCTGGTCAGACACCATGGTGGTGCTCTTGCCGTTGGAGGCGGTGCTGGTGAAGGGGCGGTGCGGAGGGATACGCTGCTTCTTCTTGTCCTTCCTAGTCTGGTCCTTCTTGGGCTTGTCCACCCTGGACTGGTTCACAGGGTTCTGGTCGATCCGGTTCTGGTCATCTCTGGTCCCGGGTGGTACTGGCACAGAGCTCACCTGGGAGGCCGCAGTGGTGGAGGGCTGGTCAGGGAAAATCTGCTGGCGATCCTCTCTGGTTCTGCTCTCTTCTACTGGGTTCTGGTCTACTGGTTCCAATATATCTACTGGTTCCAATATATCCTCAGGTTCTGTATTGTCTGGATTAGACTCAATCTCTGGAGAAAAGAGAATGGGTGGGTATATATATATATATATATGTTAGACAACTGTTATCATGATGAGTACAACTATTTTGATATTTTTCGTACTTACTTTCAAGTCCGTTAACCTAAGTTCTTTACTCTCTCCTATGAATCTCAGTGGTATAGGCTCATGCCGGACACAGTTTCAGCCTTTTTCTGGACTAAAAATCATTTTTAGAATCTGGTTTCTCGTGACAGCCTGAACACTAAAATGTTTGGCTGTGGGTGCTGAGATTATAGCTGGTCTCACCCAGGTCCTCCTGAGGCATGTCCACTATAATCTGGTCACTCCAGCGTCCCATCAGGCCATTGGTGCAGACCGCTACCACTTGGACCACATAGCTGCTGTTGGACAGGAGGCCGGGGATGATGGCCCCCTGAGAGAGGGTGATTGATCAGTAACAGGTCAGTCAACTCATCAATACATCAGCCAATCACACTCATCAATAAAGTAAGCCCATCACAGTAGTGACAGTCAGTGGCTTGTCTCAGCTTTTTTCACCCTATTTAACGTATGAGACTGATTTCTGATTGACATGCAATGCTATCGATTTGTGTAAGAAGGCACATCAGGTCAGGTGAATACAAACCATCACACACACAACAAAAAAACAATCACATCTGTTATGATGTTGTATATTGTAAACCTCTGGCCAGATGGTTTACAGGTATTTTTTGGTTATCACTATGGCAACAGTCTCCAGGAACAACACAATATTTACATCTGACAGTTATTCAGGAAATAATCATAAGGGAACATGAGAGAGAGAAAGCGAGAGAGCGAGAGGGAGAGAGAGAAAGCGAGAGGGAGAGAGAAAGAGTGAGGGAGAGAGACAATCCACAGACAGACAAGTAGTCCCTTCCAGCACTGACTGTTGCTATGCAACAGTAGATGGATAAGTAGACAGGTGTATTACCACGTCCTGGTCTCCGTCGGTGCGGTACTCGTGCTTGGGCTGGTTCCGGTCCTGCAGCCGCTGGTAGGTGACAGAGTACCAGTCGATGGTGGTGTCATACACCACACGGGGGCGCTCCCACATCACCATGATGGTAGTGTCGTTCTGGGCATCCGCCTGCATGTTCTGAGGTTCCGAGCTGCACACTGGAGAACCCAGAAAAATGAGGTTAGATTACGTCAACTATAATCTCTGATGATAACATACGTTTGTGTCTGGTTATCAACGTGGTCAGATTGGGAATATGTCCATTTTTAACACAGGGGAGACAATGGGAAATTGGGATTGAGCTTTCCTAAGGAAAACATGTAGGTAGACAACAGTGTCTCTCTTAGAGCAACACTGGAAGAGGGAAAGGAAGAGGTGAAGGAAGACATTTTGGGTATAGATATGGAAAGGGGATAGATATCCATGCTTTTTAGCATTTTGCATTTCTGAACAGACATATTTCCATTTCAAAAAAGAGAAAATGTCAAATAATTTGCTACACTGAAAGAGGTTTCCTAGCAACCCAGAGTGCTTATTTGGGGTCTTTTTAAAAGGCAGAGTGAGAAAGAGAGAGAGGAAGGGAAAGGGCTTTTGATGAGCTGCACTCGAAAGACCTTGGGAGCTCTAAAGCATCACTAAACACTGAAAATATAGGAGAACCTCAATTGCAAACTCCTCGCGTCCTGGCCTCCTTAAAACCAATTGGAGGAGAACGTCTGAGGGGCAGGACCTCTGGCTTTCTCATCCAATGGGTTTCGAGAAGGAGACGAGGAAAGAGGAGTCTACAATTGAGATCTTCCCTATGTGACTTGTTACAAGATCGGGGGCTTTTTGGCGCTAGTTCCTATTTCACGGTATGGCCTGCTAGTGTTACAGTACAGCTCAGTGTGAGTGTGTCTGAATCATGCTATGGTTTTACAGAGGTCAAGTATGGGAGAAGAGAGGAGCCAGGAGTAGGGTCAGCATCTGGTAGTTAGGGTGGGTGCTAAAGGTTAGGGGTCAGGTATTGGGGTCAGTGGTTAGATAAGGGTCAGGGGTCAGGCATTAAAGTAAAACAGGTACATACTATAAATGAGAACATCCTCTGTCCCTGTGTGAGGAAAAGGTGAAGACCAGTCTGAGTTAGGGGTTAAAAGTAAAGGTTTACAGGTCAGGGGTTAAAGGTTAAGGGTACATACTAGGAGTGAGGACCTCCTTCTTTGCCAGTGTAAGGTGAGGGTAAGGATTAGGGGTCTAGGGTTAGAGGTTAGGGTTCAGGGTATAGCCTACAGGTACGAACTGGGCGTGAAGATCTCAACTGTGCCTGTGTAGAAGGAGTGTGAGGGTCAGAGGCTAGGGTTCAGGGTAAAGAGTTACGGATACATACTGGGAGTGAGGACCTCCTCTGTTCCAGTGTAGGAGGAGAAGACCTGGCCCAAGAACTGCTGCTGCTGCTCCCTGAAGTTGTTCTGGAGGTAGTCCATCAGCATCACATAGCCTGCCTGCTGCATGGTCATCACCTCACAGAACACCTCCAACTGAGAGGGAGAGAGAGAGAGATATATACAAAATATGACATTTGTAATGGCCTTATTCTTTAGGAACTTCTGTGAGTGTAATGTTTACTGTTCATTTTTAATTGTTTATTTCACTTTTGTATATTATCCACTTCACTTGCTTTGGCAATGTTACACATGTTTCCCATGCCAATAAAGCCCCTTGAATTGAATTGAATTGAGAGAGAGAAATACATTGAGAGAGAGAGGGAGATGAGAGAGAAAGAAATTGAGGGAGAGATGTGCATTCATTGTATGTCTTGTGTGCTTCCCCAAAGTACCTTTAAATGGTTAAGTCATCAGCTTGTTTCTGCCACTACCTTACTTCTCCCTTCCTAAAACGAGCAGGAAGTAGAGGGGAAATGGGAAGGTCCTCCCCTGTGGAGGGGGAGTTGTTGACTCTGTAGTGTCTTCCTGCTCCTACTGCTACTGCTGCAGTAGTGAAATATTGATATGTTGTGAGAGTGTGTGTGTGTGTGTGAGGTCTGATAGTGGAGGGTTTAAAGGATTGTCATGGCTGAAATCAGGGAGAGTGCTGCTCTATTTTTGTGGTGTCTTTGAGAGGCTGAGATCTGTGCCCACTGAGTATTGATGCCCACGTCACTTGGCGTTTTGCCAGCCACACACACACACACACACACACTCCTGTTCTCCTGCTCTTCTCTGTTCCTCACACTTGGGAAGCTGTCTCACTGTACGACATCATCGTGGCACTTCCTCACTGTATGACATCATCACGTGTGTGTGTGTACCCCCACGTTTATGTTTGTGTGTGACACTCACCTGTGTCTCAGAGATGGGCACGGTGTGTTTGAAGACGATCCACTCCACCGTCTCAGAGCAGGGCGGGGAGGTGAGGGAACCGTTGTATATGTAGTATTTATCAGTAGAGTTCGGGAGCAGAGCCAGCAGAGAGAAGGGCTCGACATTCTCAGTTTTACCTGAACGATAGAGAGTGATAGAGGGATGTGAGAGTGATAGATACACCTGCTTTTCAGTAGGTCACTGGGACTCCTGAACCCTCCGAATATAGATATAGAAATAATAGAATGTAAAAATAGAGTCAAATAAATAGAGTAGAACAATGAGCAGCTGCATACCAAACCTGCTGACGCTGTTGACGCCTTCTATGATGGTGTTGTAGTTGTCATTGTTATCCAGGCTGGTCTGTGGAGAAGAAATCACAGTGAGCTGACATACTAACATGCTAGCATACTATCTAGTATGCATCGATTCATGCTAAGTAGTATGCAGTGTGGATATTGGATCAGAGCTCCACCTCAAACAGGACGGCCAGCGCTGCGATCCTCCCTCCATCCTTCACCGCGTCGTCTATAGACTGGTACAGGTCTGACTCATAACAGAAGATCTGCACCTGGATCAGAGAGAGGCAGAGAGAGAGAGGCAGAGAGAGAGAGGCAGAGAGAGAGAGGCAGAGAGAGAGAGAGAGAGAGAGAGAGAGAGAGAGAGAGAGAGAGAGAGAGAGAGAGAGAGAGAGAAAGACAGAGAGAGACAGAGAGTGAGGGAGAGAGAGATTGTTATTCATTGTGGGTTTTGTAATGTCGGCGTAAAGTGACGTGTAGTCATACTGTGTACTGTAGGTGCGGTGTGGCATGACGTGGTGTGTTATTTGCTGTGATTGATTGATGTGCCACCTCCAGGGGGAACTTGAGTCCGTTGAGGCTGTGTTCTGATCCGTCTGAGGAGGCGTTGCAGCGGCCCCAGTGGAACGTCATCCTCCCCAACCTGAACCTGGTGCTCAGACCACCGCCACTCACATAGTACTCCCCGTCCAGGCCTAGCACCACTGGAACACAACACACATATTAATGCCCACGCAAAAACCTACGTGCACACGCACACACACAACCATATTACCCAGCCACTAGTCCTGCTTGGGCAGCCTTCCAAAGCCTGTCTAGTTCACTCGACTATGTGAGAAGCCTTCCGAGGCTTCCCACCCACCAGCGATGTGCAGGACACACATTTTTTTAATCACAGGTCTCTGGCAGAATACACAATGGTACTTACCGTTTGTACATGCCACAGTCTAATTTCGAATTACAAACACAGAACACGCTCAGCACATTTAAATGTTACATTTACAATAAAACCATAATGTCTTTGAAGCCATAATACCCGTTTCCATATGAAAACACATCTACACATCTACACAAAACATCCCTCCTCTGTCTCCCTGGCCTGATCCCTATCCCCACACAATAGAATCATAATAGATGCTTCAAAGAGATTGTTTTATTGGTAAGTTGCTTTTCTGTCAGCGTATTGGAACAGAGAGATGAATACTACCCAGCAGGCAGCATTTCCATAACACAGCCACAGGGAGACATATTGAAGAGATGATATCCAAGAGTCATTTCATTTCCTCTGGAAGACAGACCTATTATTCTCACCCCTCTCTCTCTCGCTGTCTCTTGCTCTCTCCATCTATCTGTCTCTGTCTCTCTCTCAATAAACCCATCACTCATATTGAGTTATATTTCCATAACTATCTCTGTACGTGAAGATTCATATGACACTGAAACAATCTGTTCTTACTCCTTAATAACCACGTGACGTTTCGTGCCCACTGAACACGACCCGTGATATGACCCTTCTCGCACTATAACGCCAACCCGAACTGTACTACCACGGGTTGGGTGTTTAACGGCTCATGCCGTACAGTACCCGTGTTGCCGTCGTTGTTGATGGTGGTGGTCTCTGGGGTCTTCTTCTCCCAGCCCTCCAGCTGCAGGCCCTGGTACTCCACCCGGACCTGGGTGAACGTCTCGTCGATGTCGATGGGTGACTGACGGGCATTGTTACACGCCGGGTACCTCTTACCCCAGATCTTCTGGTTCAACTGGCCTGAGAAGGAAAAACACAGAGAGGAAGAATCTTTACAATGGATCAGTAGTACCGAAGATGGGAATGACAATGGCAAACTGTGATTTGGAATTGACTTCACAGTGCAGGCAGCAGGTAGTGTAGCTGAGCAACTCCCACACAACCCTGCAGGGAGAACGGCTTTAAAGGAAGCACTTTATAGAGGTCAGCTACAGTAGAGTATAAACACATTTAGTATTTGTTTCCTGCTGCAAAACATCATTTGTTTTCCATTTAAATAATCCCTCAATATCCACTGTGATGACAAGTCCTGCAATGACCAATCCTCATAATCCTCAAGTGAATTTTAACCCCAACTGTGTTTACACGCAGCACATACAGAATCAGCTCTACTGCGTCGCCCTCTAGTCCAGCAGATGAGGAGTTAACGGAGCAGATGGCCTGACAGTTTGTCACAAATGGCTGGGCAGGTAGCATTCAGATTTAGAAAGTTAATTTGATCGCTGTGTTGCAGGATAAATGTCAGAATATGCAGAAATCTCTCCGCCGTTTCCCGGTTGCTAAAACTCTAGTAGTTTATGTGACAAAATAAGCTAGTACAGTGTAGAGAATCATTGTACCATCCAAACCGCTGGGAATTATATTTTCCATAACCAAAAACATTGTCTTTCAGCTGTTTGAAGCTGGTGTACAAAACCGAAAGTAAAAATGCAAAAACAAAACTTAAGAACGGAAAGCATAGAAATAGCGCACATAGAACAGATCTACCGCTTCTTAGACTTGCTTTCAATGAGAATGGCAGATCTATAACTCACATTTCTATGTGAATTTGGTCAGGTCATTTGTAATTTCCACTTTGAAATTTCAGATCCTACATTTGTACATGCAGTACATCATATACAGTACAGCGCGTACAGTAAGTACATCCATACAGTAAGCCATATGTACAGTATGCTAGCATACATCCACATTATACTGTACTGTGAGTATTATGATATTCCCTGCTGAGTCTCTGAGATGCCTGCTGACCCCGAGCAGGGTGGGGGGGCATGTTGCTGTAAAGGAGTAATGAGTCGGTTGTTGTTGTCTGAGCTCAGAGACATTAGCATGACAACGGCCAGGCTGAGGCTGCACACTGAGAGGAGAGGAGGGAAGACTTCATTATCACCTCTTCCTCTCCCCAGTGTCCTAAAAACGACCGTATCCCTCTCCCTCCGCCCTCCCGCTCTCATAATAAATACTCCATCTCGCTGTGTGAACGAGTGAGAGTGAGAGAGAGATATTGTCTTCCCAGCAGCTTTCTCTCTCTCAATTTAATTTCAATTTAAGGGCTTGATTGGCATGGGAAACCTCTGTTTACTTTGCCAAAGCAAGTGATATATGTAATGAACAAAAGTTAAATAAACAATAGAAAATGAACAGTGAACATTAAGAGTAAACATCTCTCTCTCCCTCCCTCCCCCTCCCTCTCTCATTTTAACTGTACTGGCTAATAACCCAGGAGAATGAATACAGAGTCATCAAAGGAGGACGTCAGGGGCTAAAGATAAGAGTTTACCAGACATGACCGACATTCACAGCCATTTATGGGGTCAAATCATTCCCACTCTGAATTCAGCCGAGTTGCCATTGTGAGTTGAATGACAGTTTCCTGCGTTGGTGACAGACGAGAGTAGCTTCTGGCTGTGCCACTTAAATGGTCTGTGGGACAGCAAGGAGTGTGCCTGTCAATTTGGGGTGCAAGTGTGCATGTGCGTGTGAGTGTGTGTGTAGGTTGGGAAAGAGTTTGACTCTTTATTTGGTGTGTGTGTTTGTGCATGCTCGCATATGTGACTGTGTGCCTGAACATGTGTGTGTGTGTGTGTGTGCTTCTCCAATGCTGGCAGCAAAGTGAAAAGGGTCTGTCAGGTGGTTCTGGGGGCCTCATCTGGCATAAATGCCACAACACAACATTACTGCTACACTCACAAGATGCTACCATGGCAACACGTAGCTGCAGAGGTTCGGAGGAGAATTAAGTGCCAGGAGCAACACATATTCTGTCAGTCTTACCAGGAACACACACAAAGGATATGTCCCCCATTACATTGCACTACTTTTAAACCGAGCCTCAAATGACAGATGATTGACATCCCGGTACACTATGTGACTCACATGTAATGACTGGTCTTTTAGCGAGTCAGTCTTTATAGTAGAGGAGGAGAAACATGGCGTTCTGTTTCTCTGAAAGGTTGAATGTCCCTGGGGACTAGGACAGACAAATTCTGACTCACACACACACACACACACACACACAGCCACACACACACACACACACACACACACACACACACACACACACACACACACACACACACACACACACACACACACACACACACACACACACACACACACACACACACACACACAGCCACACACAGCCACACACAGCCACACACACAGACACACCACACACGGACACACCACACACACCACACACACAGACACACAGACACACTACACACACACAGACACACATACAGACACACAACACACAGTCACACACACAGACACACCACACACAACCACACACACACACAGACACACCACACAGACACAGCCACACACACAGACACACCACACACTCACACATACAGACACAGACACATCACACACGCAGACAGACAGACACACACACACACACACACACACACACACACACACACACACACACACACACACACACACACACACACACACACACACACACACACACACACAAACACAAACACACACACAGACACACACACAACCACACACACAGACACACCACACACACAGACACACACACACAGACACACCACACACAGCCACACACACCACACACACACATCCACACCACAGACACACAGCCACACACACCACACACACACACCTCACACACAGACACACTACACAGACACACCACACACAGCCACACACTACCTCTTTGTCCTCTCAATAAAGAAATCATCACGACTTACCAGCAGTCAGTGACAGTTCTTTAAATGGCTAAAGAAAGAGGATAACCCCCCTGTAATAGGGCTCAGTGGAGCAGCACTGACATTTTAGAGATGTGTCCAACTTGTCCAAATAAATAACAGATCATCCCTTAACATATCACTATCATAACTCTCTCTGTTTTCTGTTTTGCAGAAGAGCTTTGTAGGATGAAAAACATGAAATGGACGAAAGACATATTATAAGGATAAAAGTACCTATTCATCCTCCGACGTCCCACAAACAACATCTGCTATTGGTTGTCTGATAGATCAAGCCTACTTTCCTGTCTTGTATTTTGTAGAATACAGCGTGAACATTCTCCACTCTGTTGCCCTTTAATGTGAGAAGACATGGAGAGCAAGGAGAGTGGATTCAAGCGAATTAATTCATGTATTATGTATGTTAGGATTTCGCTAAGCAAACACACCATCCTTGTGTGTGTGTGTGTGTGTGTGTGTGTGTGTGTGTGTGTGTGTGTGTGTGTGTGTGTGTGTGTGTGTGTGTGTGTGTGTGTGTGTGTGTGAGCGTGTGTGTGTGAGGGGAGGGGGTACTGTTCCTCCACTCGTCCCCCCCTCCCCATTTGTCAACTCTACTAGAGGTCCTCAGTCAGTGTAATGATGCCCTGAAACACATCACCATCCAGCATGACTAAGTCTCTTCCTGGGTCTCTGAGTCCTGCTGCATTATTACCTAAGCCTCAGCTACTACACTATTACCCCAGGGCCTAACCCGAACCCAAGCTCCGGAGAGGGAGAAGGGAGCGGGGGCAACTCAACCCTTACCTCACCACCAACCTCAGCAGCTCTAGGACAGGAGGGGGAGAAGACGGCTGGAGACAACTGGAGCAGAAACAACACTAACTAACGACTGCCTGTATGACTAAGAAAGCAGAGCTTTGAGGTGGTGGTTAACAGCCCGTTAGAGCCGTTAGAAGCTGCCGCAGAGGCTGCTGTCTGTACTGAATGTGCCCGGCCAGTGTGTTTGTGTAAGACTGGGTCCGTCCTGTGTTAGCCCGCTGAGCATTAGCTTGGGGAGCTAACGCAAGTCTTCAGGTCTCGGGCGAGGTTAGTCATCACGCAAGCCACCTCCGTTACATGTTGATGGGGAAGAGAGTTGGATCATTTATTCTGTCCCTTGAGCCCAGCAGAAGGAGAAAGAGGCAGACAAAGATTGAGGGTAGTGTAGGGACACACGGGCCCTGTAGCCATGAGAAGGAGATCAGAGGGTTTATACATGCAGGAAATGGGCTGCTGTGATGGCTGGGGACCCTGTCTCGCGTGGCCTACACTGGGGCCTTGGGGTTATCAGAGGATAGAGACTACACACTCACACTGGCAGATGGAGACGGGGGAAGGGGGGGTTAACGGATCATAGGGACCCCCTGGGGAGAGGGGTTAACGGGTGGATACCGTGGATTTGTACTGTATCAACTTTGGAAAAACAAACAGTAGCAGAGCACGCAAGGATACACAGTCTGAAAAACACCACATATATGAACAAATATGAACACAGAACCTGACATTCAGTACATACAGTTTATCACCTATGTGATTGTGATAGTCTGCC